>NW_028189475.1:79676-346835 GCF_048542155.1 Nylanderia fulva | reverse complement strand
TCTTTTCTCTCTCTTTCTTTAAGACACACGTTCTCTCTCTCTCTTTTTCTTTAAGACACACGTTCTCTCTCTCTCTCTCTCTCTCTCTCTCTCTCTTTCTCTCTCTCTCTCTCTCTCTCTCTTTTTCTCTCTCTTTCTTTAAGACACACGTTCTCTCTCTCTCTCTCTCTTTCTTTAAGACACACGTTCTCTCTCTCTCTCTATCTCTTTAAGACACACCCCTTATAGAAAAGTATTACTGGTTGGTCAGTAATTTATTACTGAAGTATTGTAATTATTACTGGTGATTAGTATTTCATGCTTGTACTCTAATAGTTCAACTACTGACCTATGAGTAATAGCTAGTAATTTTAGTAATTTATTCTGGAATCTGAAGTACTGGTGCAAGTACTTCAATACTTGCATATGTAATGGTAAAATACCGAAGTACTGAGGGATACAGTAGTTCAGCTCAGACATAAAGTACTAATAGGATAAATAAGTATTTTCTCTAGTAATTCATTACTTGGTGTAGTACTTAAGTACTTGTAAAAAGGGGATTCAACTACTGGGGTAAATACTGAAATACTGAACTTATGTCTTTTTTACTGTTCTTAAGTTTTTAAATATCACAACCTATTTCTACAATAATTTAATACAATTTTGAGATAATAATTGTACAAACCTAATATATAAAAATATAAACCTAATATTATAACATGAAATAAATGATTGAATCTAATCAGCTGTTGCAATTATGATGAAATTAAGGTTGAAAAAAAAGAATGGTCAAATTTTTCTGAAAACATAAAATGTATTTCTCTTGACATAAAATAATACAATGACAAGATATATTAATAATTGAAAAAATGTTAAGATTGAATAAATATATTAAATTTTATTAAGAGAGTACATCAGAACATAAATATTTCTAATAAAATTATACTTTTGTTTAATTAAACTTGTTTTTAACTCTTATACTTGAAATCATTTGTTGAGGAATTTTATGAAGTGTATCTATCTTAGTCTCTTTCTAAAGAATTAATTAGAGGATATACGCATAATTTGCTATCATATGGTGTTACAACGCATTTGCACTGTATCATTTGGGGAAAAATAGCCATACATTCAGGAGTCATTTCCATAATGCTACAGAAAATGTTAGAAGAGACATTGATTGAGCGATTTTGACAAACAATATCATTTATTAAGTGAAGACGCATACCTAATAAAATGCATTTCATCTGATTAGATTGAAGAGTCTTAACTATAAGTACATGTGATATGGAGATTACTGTTTTATTTTGTAAATAAACAATATTATTAATGCGTCTTTTCATGCGTTCGTATCCTTCCACATGAAACAGAATATTTTTGTAAATAAATCTACGAAACAAGTGAATTTGCTGATTTTGTATGTTTTCCTTTAAAAAGTTTTCCACAGCAACTTTTTGAGTTAATGTTAGCGTAATATAATCAGGCTTACCAAATAATCGTATATGCTCACCATATGCTACGCAGTTATTAGATGTAAGCTTTCGAAAAGTCAATGCTTCGTACAAAGGTTTGGCAAATAATGCATTATTATTTGACAAGAAAAGTTCTGCACCCTTTTCTTTAAGAGATTGAAGTCTTAAATAAAATTTACAAATTTGCAGGGGTACTGCTTGAGAACTCCGAAACATCTTGGCTAATGTACCATTATAATGTTCATATGGAAAACAAGATACAGCCCACAGAGCTCCAAACTGTTTTACACTTTTAGGAATGTGAAGAAGTAAATGAATATTAAATTTCATAAGTTGAGGTGCATTGTATACGTCTTCTATATTTAAAACAAACTGTCGTATACACCTTTCTGCAATAGAGAAATCCTCTAATGAAATTTTTTCACGTAGAAAAATATGTACACTACATACAAGAAGAAACCAATGCTCGATATATTTTCTTGGCATTTCTACTTTATGTAAACACGGCAAAGAGTAATATAATAAAAAGTTTTTCCATTCAAAAGCTTTCCATAGTTTACATTCTGTAATGGACCGAGGAGTTTTAGTAATTTCACTTGGTGGCTTAATAGAACAAAGGATGGCATCAATTTGTTTTAGCTTAATGTCTGATCCGATATAGAAAGGTTCCTTCTTATTTTCTCCATTTTTCCACCACTCCACCATAGTTTTTACAACACCAAGTAAAATACAATGCATGTAATCAGGCACAAAAGATGTTATTATATTAAATAAGGGAAGCAGAAGAAGGACAGATGCATCCTTTATTCCATTTTTAACCTTTCCAGTTTGCATGACAGTTTTGGTATCTTGCACATGTTGTTCGTGAGTTCGTAATTGTCCTATATCACCACGATAAATCCTTGCTCTTCCACGACCAACTTCACACTCCTCTCCTTCATTCAGACAAAAAGAACAGCCTTGTTTACCTCGAAATGTTTTTAATTTCTGAAGCAATGGTCTTGCTTGAGAATCAACTGAGGCTATGAGAGTGTGAACTTTTACTTTAGCTTTGTCTTCAGAGCCTGGAACGACATACTCTAATCCTTCATTATGTAGCATACTTAGTTCCTCAACAAATGGTTTCAAGAATATATTCATGTCAGGTTTAGATCCATACCATAATCCGCAGAGTAAAACATTTTCTTTACGAGCTTGAAAAGGCAAATTATTTACAGCTACCTGGATAGGCCATAAACTTACTTTAGATGATTTAAAAATTTGTACTCCATCAGTATTCCACTGTAATGTGAGATCTTTTTCTGAAATAATACCATCTTGTATTAATCTTTTATATACTTCGCCACTGTGAACATTGCTTTGACCACTTATAAATCCTTCTTGAAACATGGAATGTATACGATCATTTTGAAGTAGCCGAATCAATTGATCTTGTAATGGAATTTGAATAAAAAAGCATTGCTGCGACTTTAAATCATCCATTACACATATCAGTCCACAACTGCAAATTACTTTATTTGTTTCCAAGAAATTAACTAAACTCTTGCAACCAGAGCAAAAGAAATGTGTTATTATATTAGGTGGCTTAGGAAATTTTTGAATGAGTAAATGTAATGATTTATGTTCCTGTCTTGGAAGATGACAATCTATGAGATTTATAAGAGATTGAAGGGCAATATCAGACAGTCCAAAACGCATAGCATAGGTCATAATTAATAATTCACTTTCCTCTCTTGTAATGTCACAACCCTCATATAAGGGTTTCCTATCTGAATTGATATGTTCAAAATTTTCTGTTTGAAATATGTCTTCATCATCTACAAAGTCTTCGAAGACAGTGCCATCATTATCAGAAATGCTACTATCTTCTGAATCAGTGTCAATGTAATCACTATTATGTAGGCTTATTCCTTCCTTACTGTCATCATCACTTTCTTGCATTGTGAAATACAATCTTTCTTCACTTTGTTCAAGGCTCTGCTGTTCGAATTCATCTTCATTGTTAAAAGAGCATTCTGAATTCTCCCTACTGTCAAAATATCTTTCACTAGGATCCCAGTCCATAAGTTCATCAATGTTATCCGATAGTGCATGCTGAAAATAAGTTTTTTTAAATATAATTATTTAAAATTTCTTTTCAATTTCTACAACTGATAATATAACATCATTATACAATTTTATTTTAAATTGTTAAATTAAAAAAAAGTTTATTGAAGAATGTTTTTCGTTTATTCTGTATTACATTAATTTGTAGTTATACAAATTTAATCAATGCTGATACCTATTTTATATCCTAATCCTACAAAATCACCTATTTTATTATAATAAATGATATTAATATAAGACTCATAAATAATAATAGTATAAAACTAATATATAATTGATATAAATAATTGATAAATAGAAATATTTTATTTTAAATTGTTAATATTTCAAAATTGTAAAAGTAAATTTAAGCTAGTTTTATTTCGACGTCCTTATTTTTTCATTATTATTTATGACTTATTAATATATCGTTAAAATATTTCATTCTTTTTCTCGATAAATTTTAATAAAATAACTATTGATTCCTTATGTTTTCAATTACTTTAACTGATGAATTCAATATTTTTAAAAATGATATGATTGAGAAAATCTATCCATTATATATTTTAGGCGACCAGTTTCTAAATGATATAAAACCAATTATAATAAAATAAAAAGAAATAAAAATATCAAATAATAACCAACATCAATCATTCATCAACGCATTGATAAAGAATTTAGTAGTCAATTTTAACTTAAGAAAATTTATAATGTTTATTAACCTCATTACGTTGAATAACTTGTCGACGACGAAGAGTTGTGTCGGGGATAGGAATATTTAAATCTTGAAGGTATTGTTTGTATGGACCTCGGCGTGACATTTCTTTTAATATAAAAGCAACTATTAATTAATAATTTTGAATTACGTTGAAATTGACTCGTTCAGGCTTGTATAGCTTGCTAATGCTAACAAGTGGCGTCAGAGCATTGGCCCATAGGGCCCGAGTGTGCCGTTTATTTTACGTATACGGTACTGCATAGCGCGCCACGCTTTCTTCAGTATCCATGCGCGGACATGAATTTTCTTGTAAGTGAAAAAACAATTGCCGCCACAGGATTATCATCTGCGTGACCGCGTGTGATGCGTTATACTGGTATCGCGATATTGCGATATTTCTATTGTCAAGCCACGCTGTTTTACAATATCTGCATCAATTGTGGTATTTTTACCGGTTGATATATACGCATCGTGGAAATTTGAAGAGTGAATAAGTGCAGTAATCATGTCTAATATAAAAAGTGCTGTGGAAACAAAATTGTCAGATGAGAAGTGTCTCGTCGTGCAGTTTATTAATGAGAGACATAAACCTGTTCAAGTGGGCTTTCAAGCGTGGTTAAAAAAGGAAAATACAGAATCAGATTTGAGTCACCTCCTAAACTCGGAGGTGATCATTCGATGGCCCGTAGCAGAGGACATAAAATGTGCCAAAATGATGGAAAAAATGATTAAGAAGAAAAATATTACTTGGGAGGACTTGGTTGTAAGAGTGCGATCTTTGGGAAGTAAGTAATGATTTTAACATAATTTAACATAGAAGCTTAGAACATGTATATACTGGAAGGGGCATAGCGCATGTGTGCATGTGTGATGAGCTAGAATATATGTAAATATATGAGTATATTATCCTCTTGTGTAAATGCATTTATTTCGTACTAACAATAATAAATAGGTGTTGAGGACTTTTGCTACGTACACCAGATAGGTTATGCTCTTCCAGTTTATATGTTCTAAGCATAGAAGAGAGTTGCTAAATGTATACCGATTGCCTAAATAGTATATCTCGTCAATATTTTATAATTTTACTTAATATGACATTACATTTAATGACAAAAATATGAAATAAATGAGAAATGAGTAATACATATATACACAAGAATTTAACAGGTTATCTTGTCTTCTGCAAACATCTTGAAATATGAAATACAATTAATTGTTAATTCTTCAAAAATTTTTGTCGTTGATAATTATATATAATTAATGTATTTATGAAATTTGTACTGAATTTTAAGATTTTCATAAAAGAAGATTTATTGATTAAAAATTTATTACATAAAACAAGGTTTATATATTATAGAATATTTTTCATGTCATTGTGTGTACATGTATATGTGTAAGTGGGGAAGGGGAGGGAGATCTTTTAACCACGCTGTGATCGGTGGCTGTGATCAATCGCAACGTAGTCAAACGGGATGTGTGTACTCCCGTATGTATATATGTGTGTATATATGCAATTATTTCAAATGTTAGATAATACACGTTTTTCTAAAATTTATCGTCTTCAAAATCATACTATCATAAATTTTATTGTAAAAAGTATATGATATTAAAGTAAGTTAACTGAGTTTAAGCTACGTTAATGCAAACGCGGACTTCAGACTAATACGTAATAAATAATAATAAATAACGTTCTCAACTTTGCTTTAAGTTTTTGTTTGACAAAACCGCCGACAACTCTCCCCTAAATTTTATAAATATATATTTAAGCATAAAATAAATTTCAAAATTTTTAGTATTTACTGATATGTGCCAACACGTCAAAAATATTGAACTTTTTGGCGTGCCTAATCCTTCTCGAGAAGAGAGACGGAAACTTTGCCATAAGCCATCAGGCTCATCTAATCAAAGCCACACGCTTGATTTTAACTCATCAGAAGATGACAGTGTCAGTATCTGCAATTAATATGTCTAATAATAATTATAATCTCTTTTTTAATTATTTATGTTTGAAACTGTACAGCTTGTTGTGTTATCGTAATAGTAATGCTGCTTTCTTTTTTATTTGATTTAAGTATAAGATTTGTTAATTTGTAAGTTTAACATGAAATTTATTCTCTGTTTAATTTTTTAACAGGAGCCTAATAAATCATTAAAAAAGCGGAAGAAGACTGAAACATCAAGTATTGGAAAAAGTCATAGTTTACAGTCGCCAATAGAAAACTTATCAAGAGATTTTATAAAAAAATCATCTCGGGTAAATTTAATATTGTCTTCTAAGTATGTTTGAAAAAAAAATATTTTATCTTTTGCCTATGCAAAGCTTTTAATATTTAAAATTAGATGTGCATTAAAATCATATATGCATTCTTACTTTATTCTTGCTTTTTTTCAAGAAAAGTGAAATAAATTTCATATGTCTCTTACTTTAGGATTTGTATTTATTTCCAGATTGATTTAATAAATAATGAAGAGGAGAAGGAGAATGACGAAGACGGTTCTATGTTTAAATGGAGTAAAACCAAACTAATCGATTTAATAAATACTTTACAAATAGAAAACAAAAAGCTAAGGGAAGATAATGCCAGATTACGAGCATTAAGAGCTATTAACGAAGGTAAGATGTGCCTAGTGAGATGTAAATATCTGCTGTAGCTGTTGATCTTACTTTCCATTCTTTTGGTATCTGATTCTAGATTTACATAAAATGACTGCCATGTCATCTACTTTATTTAAAGACATGGATAAATTACGCAGGAACATTGATTCTCTACGTATTAAAGCTGATCAAAGTAGTAACAAAAACAAGAATAGTGATAACATTAATAATAATAATAATAATATTAAACTAAGTTATTTAAATAAAGATGAACAGAAGGAAAATAATATTAGTCACAATGCTGGAAGTACTTCGGAGATTGTTGAAACACAAAGTGAGGTAACGTAAATCTTTTCATACAATGATAAACTTTATTTGCTTTTTCTTTTGTATTTATGTACATATGTGCATGTATGTATATGTGTATGTTGAAATATAAAGTAATATTAAATATAAATTTATTATGTAATTCCTGACATAGATGATTAAACTTTAGCAAGATTATAATCTGGCTAGTAAGTACAACAAAATCTTTATAAAGTGTTAATAATTTAATATATTTAAAACTTTTTAAGAAATAATGAAAGAAACACACTAATTTTCATTTTAAAAAGTTTACAGTAAAGCTAGAATAATTTAAATAAGGAATGAGTTACCAGGATTTTGTTTTTGCCACTGAGAATGCTAAATAAATTTAATACAATATAAGGCAATAATGAACCGATAAATTTTATTTTTTGTTACATTCTTTAATATTGGACCGATAAACACAATCGAGTAAAATTTTCCTAATGCTTGCTATATAGTAATAAAGTTTTTTATCATTATTGATAGATTCTATTATTAACACCATATTGGATACTTTTATTTTATTAAGCACAAAATATACCGAAATAGTCTTCATTTTTCTTGTATGTTAGCTGTTATTGTCTTATTATACATATACCTATATTCCTACTACTATATCTTTGTGGTAATATAACTTGACTGCAAACTCAGAAACAGAAAAAAGCTTGATATACCACATAGGATTTTTTTGAAGAACTTGAAGAGTAAACAATATATCAACATAACTGAGATTATTGAGATATTTTCCATGATTTTAGACAAATTCCATGGTCTTAGATAAATGATTATAAAAAGCTTGACCAATTATTGTACTTTATTTTCCAGAATTCACAGCAGCAGATATTATTAAGTATTGCTCATATAGAGCAACCAGAGAAGTTTCAGGCTAAACCATCAATTACTATAGTAAGTAGCAATATTTATTTCGTGACACATGATAATTTTATCATGAAATTTGAATAGATCTTTTTTAAATATGTACATATATATCAAAGACATTAGATATAGATAAAATGTTATTTTACGTCTATTTTATGTCTTTAAATATGTATATACATTTAGTAAAATATATATATCTTTTTAATATATTTTCTTTATTTCTATTTTATAGGAAGATCTCACAGATTTTGCGGGAAGACAAGTACAGACCGAACAATTAAAAAGACTCAGTCGCAGCAAACTATCTTTATTCACAGCTTCTGTGATGGATCTAGTTTTCACAGATGAGGAAATGGCCAATTATAGTATGACTGGAATAATGAGCAATTTCTCTCGAGGAAAAACTAAACTCCATGCAGAAGATGTGAAGGCCAAGCCAGAGCTGAATCCTCCTGTGAAAAACGCAGTGATGGGTAAGATATTGCTATATACTAATTGTTACAAGTAAAAATTTTAATATTCTCTTATTCTCAAAAAGCACTTTTTGTTTAGTAAAAATTATTTTTAATTTCCACAGAATACATTCTAAAGGAATTTGATTGTCCTACAGAAGGGCCATTAAACAAGGCTGCAATAGCAGAAATTTTTAAAGCAATGAAAAGTAAATTAAATAATAAATCAAATATATGGCGTAACAAAAATAAACAAATATCAATGGGACCTGCAGTTATTCAATAACAGCAAGATAAAAAAATGGAAGATTCTGCATAAGAGCGTGACCTACAAATAGTAAAAAATATATCAATATATTCTTATATTTTCTTTAATTTTATATTTTCTAATTTTAATTGTCTTAATAAACGAGATTTGGATTATTTATACTTATAACGTTCTGAAATGTAATATTTAACTTTCAATTTTATTTTTTCTATTTTTAATTGTCTTATTTGGATATATTTTTGTAACGTTCTGAAATATAACATTTTACTTTCAATTTTACATTCTTTATATCAATTTTAATTGTCTTGGATTTGGATTAATTATACTTGTACGGTTTCGAAATGTAACATTTTGCTTTCAAATATGTAATTCATTTATATATTATATAATAAAATATAGTAATAAATTGAAACAATGTGTTTTATGTATTAAATAATATTAATAAATTACTATAAATACTAGCAGTATTATTTCTGGGGAGCACTGCCAGTACTTTAGAAATATAGAGTATTAATGAAATATTGGCCAGTAATTCGATATTACTCTACACTTCTCAAGTACTGGCAATACTTCGCCAAAATAATACTGCCAGTATTTGTAGTAATTTATTACTGATCCCGGTAATCCAGTAGTACTCAGTATTTCTGAAATACTGGTAGTACTCCGCCAAAATAATACTGCCAGTATTCGCAATAATTTATTACTGAATACTTTTTAGTACTTTCAGTAATACTTTTCTATAAGGGACGCTCTCTCCTTTCTCTCTCTTCCTCCCTCTTTTTTTAAGACACACGCTCTCTCTCTCTCTCTCTCTCTCTCTCTCTTTCTCTCTTTCTTTAAGACACACGATCTCTCTCCCTCTCTCTCTCTCTCTCTAAGACACACGCTCTTTCTCTCTTTCTCTCTCTCTCTCCCTCTTTCTCTCTTTCTTTAAGACACATGCTCTCTTTCTCTCTTTCCCTTTCTCCCTCTCTCTCTCTCTCTCTTTCTTTCTTACTCTCCCTTTCTCTCTCTCTCTATCTCTCTCTCTAAAATTAAAATCTACTTACATTATGCTGATTTGAACTGCATGCATTTTCGCTGCTCTCTTTAGACATGTTGGTTAAGCCGTATTATGTGTCACATTGATTTAAAAAAAGTTGAAGGAAATGTATATATAAAATAAGAATATTGAATTTAAATGTTACTATGGTCAAGGCATATAAATTAAAGGTTTATTTACACGAATTGCACACATAATCACAAACACGTACACAAATTTTTTTAAAATTACTTCTTGGTGTGACCAAGTCAATAAATGCGTATGCACATGGGTGCATGGGTGGATAAATAGGATGATAAAAATTTGTTAAAATCATAGTAGCCATCCCCGACAAAGTTTGAGTACAAATTTCGAAAAAATCTGTGAATAAATGTGTGAATGCGTGGGTGGAGATATAACACTTAAAAAAACCACATCGTCACCATCTCCACAAAATTTGCAACATTTTGGTACCAATTTAAAAAAAATCGGTTCATAAATATGCGATTGCGTAAGTGGGTGCGTGGGTGAAGGCGTAAACTTAAAAAAATAAAACAGCAGTTTTCTCAGAAAAATTTGCAACATTTTGGTATCAATTTTGTAAAATTTGGTCCATAAATGCGCATGCATTTGTGTGAATGCGTGGGCGGGTGCGTGGGTTGAGATGTAACACTTGAAAAAACCGCATCGTCGCCATCTCCAAAAAATTTGCAACATTTTGGTACCAATTTAAAAAAAAATCGGTTCATAAATATACATTTGCGTGGGTGGGTGTGTGGGTGAAGGCGTAAACTTAAACAAATAAAACAGCAGTTTTCTCAGAAAAATTTGCAACATTTTGGTACTAATTTCGTGAAAATTGGTCCATAAATGCGCATGCGTGTGGGTGAATGCGTGGGTGGGTGCGTGGGTGGGGGTGTAACACTTGAAAAAACCGCATCGTCGCTATCTCCAAACAATTTGCAACATTTTGATACCATGTGTTCAGAAATATTGCAAAAAAAGAAACATACCCTCCTCTGAGGAAAAAAAAAAATTAAAAAAAAAACCCCACAGCAGCCACCCCCGAAAAATTTGCAACATTTTGGTACCAGTTTCACGAAAATTGGTCCACAAATGCGGAAGTAGTTCGCGTACATACATACAGACAGACGGTGCTTATATATAAAGATTAGCTTTTCGGACCGCGCGAAGCGCGGTCCTCAAAGCCAGCCTTTCTATTCGGACCGCGCTTTGCGCGGTCCTCATATAGTCTATATTAAATCCGTTTTAACACAAAAAATTAATTCTTTTTTTGTATTACCGCGAACTACTTCCACATTTGTTGTTCGACTTTCACGAAATTTATACCAAAATAAATGTTTAAATTTTTTTGTGGATGACTACTATGTTATCTATTTCTTTCTCCCAGATATTTTCTTTTCTTTTTTTAAGACACGCTTTCTCTCTCTCTCACTCTAAAACACACGCGCTCCCTCTCTCTCTCTTTAAGACACATGCTCTCTCTCTCCTTATCTCTCTCCCTCCCTCTTTCTTTAAGACACACGCTCTCTCTCTCTCTCTCTCTCTCTCTCTCTGTGTATGTGTGTGGGGTTTTTTAAGTTTACGCTTTCACCTACGCATCCACCCACACAATCGCATATTTATGAACGAATTTTTTAAAAAATTGGTACCAAAATGTTGCAAATTTTTGGCGACGATGTGGTTTTTTCAAGTGTTACACCTCCACCCACACGCATGCGCATTTATGGACCAATTTTCACGAAATTAGTACCAAAATGTTGCAAATTTTTCTGAGAAAGCTGCTGTGTGGTTTTTTTAAGTTTTATCCCACCCACGCATGCATCCACGCATTCACACATTTATTCACATACTTTTTTGAAATTTGTAGTTAAATTTTGTTGGAGATGGCTACTATGATTTTAACAAATTTTTATCATCCTATTATCACCCACGCACCCATGCACCCATTTGCATACGCATTTATTGACTTGGTCACACCAAGAAGTAATTTTTAAAAAATTTGTGTACGTATTTGTGATTATGTGTGCAATTCGTGTAAATAAACCTTTAATTTGTATGCAATTTTCACGAAATTAGTACAAAAATGTTGCAAATTTTTGCAATCACAAACATGTACACAAATTTATTTAAAATTACTTATTGGTGTGACCAAGTCAATAAATGCGTATGCACATGGGTGCATGGGTGCGTGGGTGGATGAATAGGATGATAAAAATTTGTTAAAATCATAGTAGCCATCCCCAACAAAATTTGAGTACAAATTTCGAAAAAGTCTGTGAATAAATGTGTGAATGCGTGGGTGAATGCGTGGGTGGGATAAAACTTTAAAAAACTACACAGCAGCTTTCTCAAAAAAATTTGCAACATTTTTGTACCAATTTCGTAAAAATATTGGTCCATAAATGCGCACGCGCGTGGATGAATGCGTGGGTGGAGGTGTAACAATTGAAAAAACCACATCGTCGCCATCTTCAAAAAATTTGCAACATTTTGGTACCAATTTTTAAAAAATCGGTTTATAAATATACGATTGCGTGGGTGGGTGCGTGGGTGGAGGCGTAAACTTAAAAAAATAAAACACCAGCTTTGTCAGAAAAATTTGCAACATTTTGGTACTAATTTCGTGAAAATTGGTCATAAATGCGCATGCGCGTGGGTGGGTGCGTGGGTGGAGGTGTAACACTTGAAAAAACCGCATCGTCGCCATCTCCAAAAAATTTGCAACATTTTTGTACCAATTTCGTAAAAATATTGGTCCATAAATGCGCACGCGCGTGGATGATTGCGTGGGTGGAGGCGTAAACTTAAAAAAATAAAACACCAGTTTCCTCAGAAAAATTTGCAACATTTTGGTACTAATTTCGTGAAAATTGGTCCATAAATGCGCATGCGTGTGGGTGGATGCGTGGGTGGAGGTGTTACACTTAAAAAAAACCGCATCGTCGCTATCTCCAAAAATTTTGCAACATTTTGATACCATGTGTTCAGAAATATTGCAAAAAAAAATTTTTTTCGCAAAAACATACCCTCCTCTGAAGAAAAAAAATAAAAATAAAAAAATTAAAAAAAAAAACCCACAGCAGCCACCCCCGAAAAATTTGCAACATTTTGGTACCAATTTCGAGACAATCGGTCCACAAATGCGGAAGTAGTTCGGGCACAGACAGACAGACAGACAGACGGACGGTGCTTATATATATAGATTAAATTAATCCCTCTCTCTCTTTCTCTCTCTCTCTCTCTCTCTCTCTCTCTCTCCCTCTCCCTCCTCAATATTATATATAATAATATAATATTATAAATAAATATTATGTAATATAATCATTTTTTGCAGTAAAACAGAAAGCTCGATGGGCAAGAGCCGGAAGAGGTACCAATTTAAAAAAAATCGGTTCATAAATATACGATTGCGTGGGTGGGTGCGTGGGTGGAGGGGTAAACTTAAAAAAATAAACCAGTAGTTTTCTCAAAAAAATTTGCAACATTTTGGTACTAATTTCGTGAAAATTGGTCCATAAATGCGCATGCGCGTGGGTGGATGCGTGGGTGGGTGCGTGGGTGGGGGTGTAACACTTGAAAAAAACCGCATCGTCGCTATCTCCAAACAATTTGCAACATTTTGATACCATGTGTTCAGAAATATTGCAAAAAAAGATAACATACCCTCCTCTGTAGGAAAAAAAAAAAAAATATTAAAAAAAAACCCCACAGCAGCCACCCCCGAAAAATTTGCAACATTTTGGTACCAGTTTCACGAAAATCGGTCCACAAATGCGGAAGTAGTTCGCGTACATACATACAGACAGACGGTGCTTATATATAAAGATATATAGATATATTATATATTTCAGGAAATATTATACAAAGAATAACATCAATATATATTATAATTCATCAATATTTATTATATGTATATTATATATAATCAATATTTATTATAACTCAATCAACAATTTAATTGCAATGTACGTGCAAATGCAACATGCCTTATACGTAGAACATTATATTGATGTTATATATATATATATATATATATATATATATATATGTATATATTACTTTTACGAAAACTTTGTTTCGTTGCAAATGTACGCAGTAACATCCGCGTATGGCTCTTTACGCCTTTCTTGCGATTTAAATTTATATTTAATATAATACAAAGCCGTAATTTAATCTTAGTTGTTTATAGACGCCGGCGAATAGGCGTTATTTAGAGTATATATAAGCAGAGAAGAGTATAGAATCAAAGAGTCTAAATAGCTCAGTTGGAAGAGCAGTCGCCCGGCAAGCGAAAGGTCTCGTGTTCGATTCCCGATTCAGCGACTTTCGGATCTATATTTTTCTCTCGCATTTATTTATTTATTTCCGTAGGGAGGTTAGGGGGTTTTTGAAATTAAATCTCAAGTATGAGATTATTTCAAATTTTAAGTCTTGGTAGTACACCGAGAATGATACGTGCCTTGTGCACGGTTTATTTCCAACGAAAACTTAGTTTCGTTGGAAATGTACGCAGCAACATCCGCGTATGGCTCTTTACGCCTTTCTTGCGATTTAGATTTATATTTAATATATTATTTTTATTTTAGGTTTGCTGGGATATACATATATATTGTTACGTCCGTGTTATACTACGATTCCTGAATTTGTCTACGAACATCGAGTCATCGAGTCTTCTATGAGATCTACGAACATCGCGTTGTCAATGCGTCATCAAGGGTTGTTGATCAACAACTGTCGTCTTCTGAGTTCGAATTCCAACTGTCACGAGCGGACGTATTCGGCTTTCGTTCGATAATTTCCCATTTTCCCTTTATTGTATTTCTTCTATTCAATACCTTTTAATAAAGGTCTTTCGTTTCCCCAAATACGAGTACAATTTCTTTCACGGTTCGCGAGTGAACGACGTCGCGTGTCACGGTTGATAGCAATATATCGCGAAATCGGATCCGCGGACGTAACATTTTGGGGGCTCGTCCGGGATCGTACGGGCGACGAGCTGTAGTAAACGGACTTTTCGTGTGTGTATGAGTGAGACAACGAGTCGTTCACTCGCGAACCGTGAAAGAAATTGTACTCGTATTTGGGGAAACGAAAGACCTTTATTAAAAGGTATTGAATAGAAGAAATACAATAAAGGGAAAATGGGAAATTATCGAACGAAAGCCGAATACGTCCGCTCGTAACAGTTGGAATTTGAACTCAGAAGACGACAGTTGTTGATCATGTTCTTGGTTTATTCTCCGAGGGTAACCCGATCTCAGGCTCCGCTTCGAGCAACGACCAGCGCGACCAACGAAAAAACTCCAGAGCGAGCTCCAGAGCAAGCGGATGCATTGCAAGCGGCGTTGGAGGAAATCAGGCAGCTGCGAGAGGAGCGTCTCCAGCAGCAGGCCCGTTTTGAGATAATGCTGCAACAACGGAATGAGGAACTGCGTCGCTTGGAGGAGAGATTCTTCGTGCGAGAGCGAGATCAAGGAGAAAATTGAGCAGAAAATCAGCTAATGACGAATTCAATTGATGTGCACTCGCTCCGTTTCAGTGGCTAGTAACTTTTTGTTACTAGACGCACATGTTTGGAGCGCGTAGTTTTATACTGACCCGAGTGCGGTTACTTGCACTGACCTGGGTGCGGTTATAAACACTGATCCAACATAGTGCATTTAGTAACTTCGGTGCCAGTGCCGTGCAATATGCGACTTGTATTCGACAAGAGAGCAGAGAGAAACCTATAACCTATAACCTAAAGTAAAACATTAATATATTTAAACGAGTTTTTGCTTTTTGCGCATTCTGTTTGTTCTCTGTTTCAATGTAAGTTCTGTTTTTTTACAGTTTTGATTACATCAAGTTCCCAAATATTAAAGAAAAAAGCACGAGCTTGAACCATCCAAAAGAAGGAAAGTAAAACATTACAAAGTATGTAGAACAAAAATATAAGCAATTTAAGATTTTTTACTTTGTTTTATATTTTATACTTTATATTATTAATTACAAATTTTAAAAGATAAATTATGGATACCTGTACAGAGAGTACCAGTACCAGTACTAAAGAGAGGAGCAAACTAAGTACTTGGTGTGAGGAAAGTACACGTTTATTATTAGATAAATATGAGCAATATTTACCTGTAGTTGGGCCAATGAAACAATTTAAATGTAAAAAATCAATGTGGATACAAATATCAAATGATATCGCAACAGAATTAAATATTGTACAAAGCAGTGTGCAATGTGAAAATCGTTATAAAACTATTTTAAAACGTAAAATGCAATCTGTTAGAGGCAATCAACAATCAGGTGCAAAACGAACAAAAGTGGAATTCGAAGATGAATTAAACAAGATAAAGGCTATTTATTGATGATAGTGTAGAACCTGAGATATTGCAAAGTTCAGGAAAACTCATTGAAAAACATAAAAAAATAATGAATAAAGAAAATACAATGAATTGTAGAGTCGAGAAGACAACAAAAAAAAGTCTATAAGTGAAAACAAAGTTACAAGTATTTCACTTTTGTTCGTTTTGCATGCATTCCTGATTGTTGAAAGTTTAAGTAGTTACAAGTCGTTTCTTCTCTATAGTTTAAGTAGTTACAAGTCGTTTATTGCACATTCAAAATGATAAAGAGGAAAAAAAAGAAAAGAGACATAAAGAAAAACTAGAAATACTACGTAACTTTATGACAATCTTTTCAAAAAGCAATGATACGATTGATTCAGATGGTGAATAGAAACAGAGTGTACTTTTCTTACTTGACTTTGAAATGCTTTAATTATGTCTAAAAATTTAAGTAGATACAAATTCTAAAACTTTTATTATAGTTTAAAATACTCCACTTTTGTTTGTTTCTTCTCCAAAGTTACAAGTATTGTTTTGTTTGTTTTGCATGCATTCCTGATTGTTGAAAGTTTAAGTAGTTACAAGTCGTAGTTTAAATAACACAAAAGACTTATTATATGTTACTTAAATCACATTATGTGATATAAAGAGTGCTTATATATATATATGCAATTGTTATATAATGTAAAAAATAATTTATGTAATGGCTGCTTTCAGTTTTGTTTCTTTGCATTATATATAATATATTATAGTTTCTGTTATAAAATAGTTACAATATTAAATAATTTTATGTTAATTTAGAAAACATGATTTCAGTTTAAAATTATTTCAAGTTTACTTGTTTAAAGTGCATTAATATAAAAGAAATTATAATTTTTAAAAGATCTTCTTTACAACAATTTTTTTTAACTAAAACAATGTTTATAAGTGCGATATGTGCATTATATAAAAAGCTTATCTATATTTGAAAGTAACAAAAACAGCAACTTTCACCTTTTATCTTCTTCTGAAGCTTACATATTATGCTATCTTCAAACATTGTGCTTACTAGTCAAATATTTATTAGATGATTGTGTTTTATTTGATTCAAATAATATTATCATGTAAATACAAATTATCTCGCTATAATTACACTATTTGTATTAGATTTGTATTTGTATTTATTAGAAAATATTTGTCGAGGAAACACATTGTTTAAAGCCGCATTTAAATAATGGAAATGCATATTTATAATACATCATATGTTTGTAGTTGTAGAGCACTGTTGTTGTTTAAAAAAGTTTTCTTTAAAATGTTAATTTAAATATTTTTAATTTTAAGTTTATATAATTATAAGTAAAATAACTTTTCTGTTTCGTACAAAGTTTGATTTATGCATACATTTATATTATAATAAATTAATTTGTGTTACATATTAAAAGCTAATAAATTACAAATAATGTCTCTTTTTATCTCACCCTCTATTCTATCGTTCATATTCTGCTCATTATTGATATGTGTTTCATTATATTCTTCATTCTCAACATCTAAATCTAATAAGTAATCGTTATTCATAATACATATATTATGTAACACACAACAGGAAATAATAAAATTAGCAGAACGTTTAACTGTAATAAAATCTAATTGTATTAATTGCCTAAATCTTTGTTTTAGTAATCCAAACGCATTCTCTATTTTAACTCTTTTTGTAGACGATTTGTAATTATAATTTCGTTGAGCAGCTGTAAGATTACCATAATCTCTATATGGTGTTAATAAATATTTTCTTAAAGGATATGCTGCATCGCCTAATAAGTGATAATCTTCTGATATAGTTTTTATTTCATCGCTTAAAAATGATAATCTAAATATTCTTGCATCATGTATTTTACTGGGAGGACGTAAAAACATCTAAAAATAATTTATTGGCATCACAAACTCCTTGTAATGTCAGAGATGGATAATCATGTCTATTAACATAAGTGCTTTTGATTTTATGAGCAGGAGTTCTAATTTTAATATATGTTCCATCGATACATCCAATAACTCCAGGAAATCCACTTATCTAAAATAAAATAGTTTTGTGTTCGAAAGATATTTTAAATAAAATAAATTTTACATATAAATATTATAATTACTTCACAAGGCTATCCATTTTAACTTGGCACCGGCCAAGTATTAATTGGATAATCATCAAATTTTTTATTGCAATTTCCCAAATTCCTTAACAAATAATGGATGTAGAAAAGTAGATCTGTAATAATCTGATCAACATCGGGAATCCGATTCCGAGACCTTCGCTGCCGGGCGATGCTTACAATGTAACATTAATTCACTTTCATTGCATATTCTAACATTTAATAATAATATACATGTTTAATAAAACCCTTAAAATGCAGGTATAAATTAGTATTTTATAATGCTTCAAATGCCCTTAATTGACATATAAATCGGAATTAATACAAATCTGCGATGTACTCATGTATTTAATTAAACAAATTTTCGCTAAAAATAAAACGTCTAAAGGAAATTTTAACTTGAATACGATTAATTAAAATTGGAATAATCTCTACAAGAGATTTTTATTCCATTTATCCCATATTCCCTAAGAAATAAATCAGATGGTAAAATATTACGCTAATATGTGCATCGTTATCGAGACACGCGAACTATTCTGTCGAATAATTTTCCACTGCAGTATTTTTCTTGACGATTCAAATCATTTCCTGAACTATGATGAAATTGGAAATTAAGCCTTCTCCACTATGCAATGTGTTTTAATAATTTAAACTAACACTAAATAGTAAATTCATAAAAGTTTCAAAAGCAAATTCGGGATACAGTGCGTTATTCTAAACAACTAAATTTTTCGTAGAATTAAACCAGTGAACAAGCCAACCAATCTAAACTGGAAGGCCATATAAATGGACACTTATCAATGAATTTTCATATTTTCCACATGACTACCCTAAAGAAATTAATGCGGAAAAATATGTAATAATGTCGCGATCGGTGATGGACGCCGAAGACTTGCGCTCCCTCGAGTGCTCTCACGAGCTATCGATCCTGTCATACTATTATCTCTGTTATATTATAATGTGGTAATACCGCCTTAACCAGTGGTAGAAAATAAGAGTTTGATAAGTCCTTGAATAAATGTGATGTAACGTATCAGTGGGAATAAAGCCAAATCGGATATGTGACGTATCGTTCTAATTATTGACTTTTTGTCGTAATTAATTACCTGTGTTGCGGAAAAAACACCCATTTACCGTTGACAACGCCGAAGATTAATTCCGAATCCTCATAAGATTTTGATTCCAACCGTTTCCCCGACCCTGCACAGAATTACCTCCTTAAGTTTTATTATGATCAGAGTCGCGAAATGGACTTCGACCGGATTAGCTGATCGGGAATAAGCTAAACAAGGCATCAGACCATCATTATCGCCCTTATATCAATTAATGTAATAGCGAAAACGCCACGTGGCACTTCTCACGTCTGTAAAATCCAGAGAAGGATTAATCTCAGTCAGAATATAAATATAAATTAACATATATAGATAGGCAATAAGAGCCAATCGCGGGTGACAGTGCGTTATTCTAACGAAACTAAATTTTTTCGTTAGAATTAAATACCTGTGCACAAGGCACCCAATTTTACTTGGACACGGCCAAGATATAAAATTGGAATAATCTCTACATGGAATTATAAATACATGGAATAATAAATCAATACATGGAATTAAAAATCTCTTGTAGAGATTATTCCAATTTTATATCTTGGCCGTGTCCAAGTAAAATTGGGTGCCTTGTGCACAGGTATTTAATTCTAACGAAAAAATTTAGTTTCGTTTAGAATAACGCACTGTCATCCGCGATTTGGCTCTTATTGCCTATCTTATATATGTTAAATTTATATTTATATTACAGAGCCTAGTTAAACTCTTAATTTATACACGCTGGCTTAAAGGCGTTTATTTACCAACATTAATATATATAACAGAGAAAAGTATAGAATCGAAAGGATCTGAATAGCTCAGTTGGAAGAGCAGTCGCCCGGCAAGCGAAAGGTCTCGGGTTCGATTCCCGATTCTGCGACTTTCGGATCTATATTTTTCTCTCGCATTTATTTCTTTAGGGGGAATAGGGGATACATGGAATTAAAAATCTCTTGTAGAGATTATTCCAATTTTATATCTTGGCCGTGTCCAAGTAAAATTGGGTGCCTTGTGCACAGGTATTTAATTCTAACGAAAAAATTTAGTTTCGTTTAGAATAACGCACTGTCATCCGCGATTTGGCTCTTATTGCCTATCTTATATATGTTAAATTTATATTTATATTACAGAGCCTAGTTAAACTCTTAATTTATACACGCTGGCTTAAAGGCGTTTATTTACCAACATTAATATATATAACAGAGAAAAGTATAGAATCGAAAGGATCTGAATAGCTCAGTTGGAAGAGCAGTCGCCCGGCAAGCGAAAGGTCTCGGGTTCGATTCCCGATTCTGCGACTTTCGGATCTATATTTTTCTCTCGCATTTATTTCTTTAGGGGGAATAGGGGATACATGGAATTAAAAATCTCTTGTAGAGATTATTCCAATTTTATATCTTGGCCGTGTCCAAGTAAAATTGGGTGCCTTGTGCACAGGTATTTAATTCTAACGAAAAAATTTAGTTTCGTTTAGAATAACGCACTGTCATCCGCGATTTGGCTCTTATTGCCTATCTTATATATGTTAAATTAATATATTTTTAATTATTAATTTAAAAATAATAATATAATAATTAATAATAATTAATTATATCTAGCATCATAATAATAATTACTAGTTTATTAATTATTATATATCTATTTTTTTAATATTAAATAATATTTAATATTAAATAATAATATTAAATTATAATTTAATATTAAATAATATTTATTACTTCTTGAAACTCGTCCGCAACCTCTCTTCTTCCATCATCTGTATCAGACATTTTTATTATATTTGGAGCAATATGTTGCAAAAATTCCATTACATTTGTTATGATGGTATGAAACGTAGATTCTGCTACATTAAATCTAGATGCAACATCTCGTATCACTGATTTATTTCCTGCAAACCTGCAAATATAATATTAACATTATTATGTACTTATCTATGCATGAATTACATAAGCATATAATAAGAAATATACATATATATATATATAAATATACCATAAAAATGATAATAACTGTGTATCACTGTTTATAATATTGCGTCCACCATGCCCTTGCATTGCATGAAAAATCTCGGAATTTACATACATATCATGTAATTTATCAAATGTACTTTGTTTTAAACAAAAATGTCGCTAAAACTAAAAATAAAAGAGATACTTTAAAATAAATGTTTAAAATATAAATTAAAATTATTATATGTGATAATACCTCTGCATCAGAATATTCATTTATGATATTTATCATATTCCGAACTTTCGGAATTTGTGTTTCATGTCGCATTAATATTGCCATCGTTTCTTCATCGCTAGAACTGCTCGAACTATTTAACATTTCTAATAATAATATTTTAGCTGCCATATTTTTTCATTGAAATACTCCAAACTCCAATTTGCACTGAACTGCACTGATGAAAATCTCGGTGCAATTCAGTGCCTTCTCCACTAGTGCAATGTGTTTTAATCAAATGTATAAATAACACTGAACTGGGGTAATGCAGTTCAGTCGAATACGTTTTCACTAGCACATGTTTCTAGTGAACTATCAACCGAATACACTAAGATTCTGAACCAGTGAAGGGCAAGCCAACCGAACACAAAATACTGAAAGAATGCGCACTCAGTGCGCACTAGTGCGCACTGGTGCATCCAATCGAAATCGCCATAAGTCTTCTCCAACATAGAGCTAGAATAGCCGATAATTTTGCGCGTAATAATATTGAGCTCGGATATAAGCTTTGTTCGTGCGAGTGTGATGTGGAGCGTGCGAAACGACATGCACGCTCCATCTCTAAGATCACGGCGTAACTCGGAACAGCTATTGATAGCGATCATATTGATTTCCGCATAGATCGATATCTGACTAGCGGTGTCGTCCCGTCACTTCCGCAGTGACGAGGAAGAAGAAGGACTTTCTGGAGTAATCCTTTCGAGACGACACACGTGTGCTGTGTCGTTCTCAGTGTCGTATCAAACAATAAGTTGTTCAAGTCATCGTATATTATTTTTGCTGTCTATTGTAACAAATTAGTTATTTGCATTTGTGTTTTGTGCGGAATAAAAAGACCATTGACCGTTACAAAGCACGAGAGATTTATTTCCCCGCCTCGCCTATTGTTGCCGCGCATTCCGACACCTTTCTCCCGACCACGTGCGCCGGAATTACCGCGCTCTCTCTTTAGTTTTTTTTTATATCGAGCTCGCGAACATGGTCCTTCGAGCCGGATTAGTGCGTGAATCGGTGAATTAAAGTGCATAAACTATCGAGTGCACGAGCGACGAATCAAGTTATCGCCCTTATATATGCACATTCGTGCCGTAATACGCGACAGACTGCCACGTGGCACTTCTCCACGTGTCTGTGAAATCGCGAGCAGAAGCGATTAATCTCGATTCAGCAGACAGTGACTTGAACAATGACATTTAGTGACACGAACGGAGTAACAATTTGATTCTATTTCGTGCGACGTTTCGAATCTATCGCTCATGCGATTCGTTCGTTGTTTGTTGTGACAATTTATCGGAGTGATAATTTGACTCCATTTCGTGCGACGGTTCGAATCTATCGCTCATGCGATTCGTTCGTTGTTCGTTGTGACAATTTATCGAAGTGATAATTTGACTCCATTTCGTGCGACGGTTCGAATCTATCGCTTATGCGATTCGTTCACTGTTTTTTGTGACGATTTATCGGAGTAATAATTTGACTCTATTTCGTGTGACGGTTCGAATCTATCGCTTTCGGGATTCGTTCATCGTTCTTGTGATAATTATCGGAGTGATAAGTGACTCCAGTCATTACGATTGTTCAAGTCTGTTGATTATTAGACTCGCTAGTCACTCTCTTGTGATAATCTGTCACGTCGTAAATAATTATTTGAAGAATTAATTTACTTTTTTTTCTTTCGGTCGTGAAGTGATAGACTGTGACGTCATCATGTCTGGCGATACGCTCAAAGTACCGACGGACCAAGTGAGAACTCGTACTCGTTCTCAGGGCAGCATTGTCGCATTGCTCGTCGTACAAAGAGAATATTTACGATCTATTCATCGTACGTGCAATTCGGCTGTGAGACTCACTGACACGTCCGCCTCCATTACAGTCTCGACGAAACTCCAAACGTTAACGCATCTATGGGACAAATGTCGATGCAATCACGAGGAGTTAACGGAATATTCGGTTGATCCGGACGTCAGTGATTATCTCCAAGGTACCGAATTTGGCGACATGGAAGACCGAGTTCTTGATGCGACGGACGCACTCACCGCTTTGCAGAGCAACCTGCCTTCGACATCGTCCACTAGGAGGGACGTTGCCAACACTTCTTCGCCTTCGAGGTTTACCAGTCTCGAGCGCATCCCTCTGCCGACTTTCAACGGAGATCAGAAGGACTGGGCCCATTTTCGAGACATGTTTAACTCGATGGTCATTCGTGAGTCTGGACTGTCTAACGTATAGAAGTTTTACTATCTTAAAAGTTGTTTGACCGGTACGGCATTGTCGTTGATTAAAAATTTGCCGATTACCGAAGCAAATTTTGAATCAGCTTGGAAAATAATTAATGATCACTATCAAGATATTCAAGTTTTTACTTTTTCTCTTATCGTTCGGCTATTAAAACTTAGGCCAGTGAGCGGCGATAATTCTGCCGCATTAGAGACTCTAGTTAATCAAACACGCAAAATACTCGTTTCTCTCGAAAACTTGAAGCAATTATCGTGGGATTCTATATTAGTTGTTATGACGCTTATGCGTCTGGACCCGACGATTCGAAAGAGTTGGGAAGAGAACATCGGTAAAAGAGAAACATTTCCAAATTATGACGAACTTGAGCAATTTCTGAACGGTAAAATACACGCTTTAAATGTTGCTTCGATTAAAAGCGGAGTCACATGCTTTAACGACAATGCCGGAACGAAAAACGCGAAACATAAAAATGGTGTTGACTCTAAGGTCACTTCGCACGTTGCAAACACCAACATTTCTGTTTGTCATTTGTGTTCGGCGGCTCATAACATATCGAAGTGCGCGAAGTTCAAGGTTTTGTCTGCGAGCGAACGTTAAGATTCCGTCCAAGCAGTACATTTATGCTTTAATTGTCTCTCTAAAGGACATTTTCCGCCGAACTGTAAAAGCAAACCGGGTTGCGATAAGTGTAAGAAGCGGCATCATAAGATGCTTCATCAAGCATTCTCGCCGCGTACATCGGATCCCGAATCAATACACAGTAACGCGGTTACTTCCGTTTCGAATAATGATCACACGAATTTATCTAATGTAACTACCTGTCATTCGAGAGTCGCCAAGTCAAAAACGTTAAGGCCGGTGTTAATTGCGACAGCGTGAGTACACGTGTGTACGGCTGAAGGTCGTGAACTGCCATTCCGCGCAGTTATAGATTCTGGCTCCGAGTGTTCGCTAATATCTGAAGCAGCTGCTCAAGCGTTACGCGTACAAAGAACTGCGTGCTCTGCTTCAATTTCGGGTACTAGCGTCACCTTTTCAGAGGTCGTAAAGCACTTCACCCGCGTTGAGTTACGATCGCGAAATAAGTCTCAGCTTGTCGTCGTGATCGAGCCTCTTATTTTATCTCGGCTCTCTAATTATGTCCCGCGACGTTTTGTTAAGGCCAATTGACATTGGCCGACCCCGATCCCTGCAGCGATAAACCGATCGACTTAATACTCGGTGCCGATTGTTATGACGAGATAATACTTCAGGATCGGGTGAAGTTTCCCGGAGAACCGTACGCTACTCATTCACGATTCGGGTAGGTACTGCGCGGTCCGGTGGACGACGGTCCCGTTAATGTCTCGTCGTCGCATACGACTATTTCGTCATTTACACGTAACATCTAATACCGATTTGACTCGTGCGATCGAACGCTTTTGGGAAGTTGAGGAGATTCCTTCGCAGAACCAGTTATCCGCTGAGGATAAACATTGCGAGGACCTCTTCGTCACGACTACTAATCGTGATGCGTCAGGAAGATACACTGTTGCGTTATCGTTTAAGGGGGATCTTCCAATTGACATTGGCGATTCTCATAAAAATTCGCTGCATATGTATGCGTCTTTGGAGCGTCGCTTGAAAAAAGATCGACAGTTAGCTGTCGAATATAATGACTTTTTAAATAAATATTTAAGATTAGGGCATATGAGTTCGTATACACCCACGGATGTCGAGGAACAGCGATGCTTTATACCGCATCATCCGGTATTAAAGCCAAGTAGCGCTTCGACAAAGGTAAGGGTTGTATTCAACGCGTCTGCGCGCACTGGCAATGGAAAGTGTCTTAACGACTGCCTCCTTATTGGTCCAAAATTGCAGGCTGATCTATGTGCCATCTTGTTACGTTGGCGCTGGCACCGGTTTGTGTGTGCCGCCGATATTGCGAAGATGTTTCGGCAAATTTGCGTGCACGATGATCATACGCGCTTTCAATTAATTCTCTGGAGGCAATCGGAGAAAGACGCGGTCGTTCCGTATCGGTTACGGACGGTAACTTATGGCACCGCTCCTGCGCCCTTTTTAGCACTGCGCGTCTTGCGGCAGTTAGCAGAGGACGAGAAGCATCGCTTCCCTCTGGCTGCGCATAACGTCATATTTAATTTATATGTTGACGATATATTTTTTGGCGCGTCGGAGATAGATGAATGTCGCGAGATTCGAGAGCAAATGATAGGATTGACCAACGCGGGCGGGTTTCCTCTACATAAATGGAGTTCCAATTGCCCGGAGTTAATCTCTGATTTATCCGAAACGATTAATGATCCTGCGCTAAACGTAGATTTTAAAGAGGATGATCAATTAAAACTCCTTGGCATATATTGGGCACCACTAGAGGATGCCTTTAGTTTTCGCATTTGTTCGGAAGTTCCGTCGCATATAACAAAACGCACCTTTCTCTCGTATATATCGAGAATCTACGATCTACTAGGTTGGTTGTCGCCTGTCATTATTATCGGTAAGATTCTTATTCAACAGTTGTGGCTGTCTAGGATCGATTGGGACACGACACTATCGTCGGACCTGAATGAACGGTGTATATCCTTTTGCCACGGACTCACTTCGCTTGCTACGGTTTGTATCCCGCGCTGGGTGCACTCCCGCGAGGACTCAAGTATCGAGATCCATGGGTTCGCGGATGCGTCCTAGGCCGCTTACGCAGCCGTGATCTACCTTCGAGTGATTCATAAGGTCGAGCCGCATGTTTTCTTGCTAACAAGTAAGAGCAAAGTTGCTCCGTTGAAAACGGTCTCGGTTCCTCGTTTGGAGCTCTGCGCGGCCGAGCTCTTATCGCGGTTCCTTGCTTGGACCACCTCCGCGTTGAATCTCGAGCAGGCCCCCATTTACGCTTGGACGGATTCCACAGTCACATTGGCCTGGCTTAGCAAGTCCCCGGCCACATGGAAGGTATTTGTGGCGAATCGGGTGTCTCTCATCCAAACGCAATGTCCTCAGGCAATTTGGCATCATGTTCCTACGCAGGACAATCCTGCGGACTTAGCTTCTTGTGGAGTCTCCCCGACTCAATTGATCAAAAATCCATGGTGGTCCGGGCCCTCGTGGCTCTTCTGTGAGCCCCAAGCGTGGCCCTCTGTCGACTCTTCTGAGAGTCTGCCGACTTCTGACCTTGAGGCTCGGTCAGTCGTCACTCACGTTACTAATGTCTCCGAGTGGGATCTGTCCACTCGCTATTCTGATTGGAGCAAACTGCTCAAGATAACTGCGTTAATTTTACGCTTCGTGAAATTGACACGACGACAGCTTCCACGTACGGAACTTTTATACACCACGCAGTTGATGACGGAAGCCAAAACCTTTTGGATCAAGGTCATGCAGTCGTCGTTATATGCGACCGAACTCCATTTATTGCGAGCCGGGCAAAGATTACCACAATCGAGTTCGCTACTTTCATTGGATCCGTTTATTGATGATGACGGAGTTATTCGTATGAGAGGCAGACTGATGCACGCTCCATTGACATTCGCTCAGAAGCATCCGGTAATCCTGAGCCAAACCTCTGACGCGTATAATAGTGCGTGATGCACATTTACGCACTCTCCATGGGGGAACGTCGTTAACGTTACGTCTACTCCGAGAGGAGTATTGGATACGCCGAGCAAAAATAATTGTACAATCAGTTATTGGTCAGTGTGTTATCTGCTCTCGACATCGTGCAAACTTGAGCAGTCAGAAAATGACTCATTTGCTCGAGATACGAACCAATGTGGCGCGTCTGTTTTTGAAAGTCGGGATAGATTATGCCGGATCCTTGCCAGTGCGCGCCTTCGTCGGGCGTGGCCATCAATCGCGTAAGGCCTATATAGCCCTTTTCGTGTGCTTGATAACCCGTGCCGTACATATAGAACTCGTTATCGATCTGTCTTCCGCCGCATTCATCGCCGCTTTTCGACGATTTTGTTCACGCCGCGGTATTCCTGCGATCGTACTAAGCGACAACGGAACCAACTTCCGTGGCGCGCAAACGGAACTATACCGTATGTTTTACGTTAGTATGTGCGATGGTGCCGTCGAACCGTCTATGGCCTCGTTAGGCATAGAATGGCACTTTATTCCAACTTCCACTCCGCACTTTGGCGGGATTTGAGAAGCTGGAGTAAAGTCGGTCAAGCACCACTTAAAGCGTATAGTTGGCGTACATACGCTAATTATTGCCGAGTTAGAGACACTGTTGTGCCAAGTAGAGGCCTGCCTAAATTCGCGACCAATCGCTGGACTCTCGAATTCCCCAGACGATCTATCGTATTTGACTCCAGGCCACTTCTTGACCGGCGCTCCACTTCTTGCGTTGCCTGATGCTTCGCTATTAGATCGTCCGGAATCGAGATTGACTAGATATCAACTTGTTCAGCAGATGCGAGATCGATTTTGGCAGGTTTGGCGCTTGGATTTTTTGAACTCTTTGCAGAAGCGCAATAAGTGGCACAATCAGCGCGCAAATATAAACGTGGGTGATATTGTCATCATTAAAAACGACAATGCCCCACCCTCTAGATGGGAATTAGGGCGTATAACCCAGTGCTTCCCGGGTGAAGATGGGTTGATCCGCGTTTGCGAGGTGAGGACTGCTACCTCTACCTTTCGACGACCGATTCATAAATTGTGTCTTTTTCCGATCGCTGATCGTGACGAAGAGAATCACAATTCGTAGCTCCGTTTTGTTTTCCTTTTTGTCCTTTTATTTTTTATTAGGAGACGCGGTAGTGTCTCCGGCCATGTTCAAACCCTAAAAGACCTTAAAAAACACTACAAGTCTCCTTATCCTGCACCATCAAAGTCCATTTTTTGGGGGTGTAAAACTACTAAAATATAAAAAATTTTGAATTGCACGTAATATAACCTGAAAGGCGGCATCGCCACGAGTAATTTGAACCAAGAAAAAATAAAATCGGTCAAGCCGTTCTGGAGATACAAGCGGTCAAAAAGTGACGTTTTTCATGAAAAATGAAGTAACGTCGTCTTCTTTTTCTTCTTCTTCTTCTTCTTCTCTGTCCGCGTCCGCTGACGTCATCAGGATTATATATATATATAAATCTCTTCTCACCTTTCACTCACACCTCCCTCAACTTCCACCCACCCCTTTCCCTCTCACATCCCGCCCCCCGCCCCTACCCCCACTCCCACCCCTCTTTTGCCTCTTTCACCCTCTTTCGTCCTCTCTCACCCTCTTTCGTCCTCTCTCACCCTCTTTCACCCTCTTTCGTCCTCTTTCACCCTCTTTCGTCCTCTTTCACCCTCTTTCGCCTCTTTCATCCTCTTTCGTCCTCTTTCACCCTCTTTCGCCCTCTTTCACCCTCTTTCGTCCTCTTTCACCATCTTTCGCCTCTTTAACCCTCTTTCGTCCTCTCTCACCCTCTTTCATTCCCTCTCACTCTCTTTCACCCTCTTTCATTCCCTCTCACCCCCTTTCGTCCTCTTTCACTCTCTTTCGTCCTCTTTCACCCTCTTTCGTCCTCTTTCACCCTCTTTCGTCCTCTCACCCTCTTTTGTCCTCTTTCACCCTCTTTCGTCCTACCTCACCCTCTTTCGTCCTCTCTCACCCTCTTTCACCCTCTTTCGTCCTCTTTCACCCTCTTTCGCCCTCTTTCACCCTCTTTCGTCCTCTTTCACCCTCTTTCATTCTATCTTACCCTCTTTCATTCCCTCTCACCCTCTTTCACCCTGATTGGGAGTGAACTCCCATGAAAAAGAATCCTGAAACAAAGCGTCAAAAAATGCGTGATATATATAAAAAAGATCTTGAGGGAATACGTAAAAGAAAGCGGGGCAAATACCAAAAAGATGTAGAAAATAAAAGGTACGTCAAAAGAAAAAATTATTTAAAAAATGCTGCCCGTGAAAGAGACCGCCAACGAAAATTTAGACAAAAATATCCCGACTCAAAAAAATTGTACAACAAGAGGTGCAATGCAAAACGTAGCGTGAAGTCTATCGTACAAAGATGGAAAATGTTCAAGAGAATGAAGGAAAAATTTAATACCGTTCGATCTTGGCAAAAGTGTTTTAAGTTTCCAAAATATTCAGAGTTTTATATTCAACAGATGTCGAGAAAAATTAATAAATCAACAATATGTGCTTGATTGGAAGCCGAACAGATATTTAAGTGGTGTGTAATAGCAAAAAAATCGTACCTCAATGCAGCAAGAAAAATGTTTTCATATTTGAAAAACGTTGCTGAAGCTGCGTTATTGCGATTCAATGAATGTAAGACTTTGAAATATCCAAAAAGCGATCAACTTAGAACTCTTTGTGGCTTATCCAAACATATTTCGTCTTCCGAAGCGTACTTTTATGAAACTGCTTACGAGCAAAGGAAAAAGTTTGAGCAACCACTTATAATGAGACAATCCTCTCCTCACGGAGTAATAAATGTTTTGCCGTTAATAGATAACAATGGTAAAAAGTTAAAAATGTGGCATTGTGATGAGAACAAATGCCACATAAATGATACTTTCATGGAAAAGTTTGTAAAATTTTTGGAACTGTTTGAAGAAGGTACTTTGAAAAAGATAATGAATGTTAAATACATGGCGCAGCTAAAAAATTTTTCCGTTTCACGTACAAGTAGCAGATTAGGACATCCTCCGGAATGCTATACAAATCCGAATCTTTGCAAGTCATACATTGCAACGATAAACACTTTATCACCTCATTTTCCTTTTGTGAGGAATATTCGAAGAAATGTTTACAAATTGATCGACAATTATAATAAGTTTTGTCAACTGTTTTCATCTTTGAGATTCATCAATATGGATAAATTAGTTGAAATTTCCAATGATTTTAAGAATAAAGCAAGATTTTATCCAAAAAATGTAACTGATGTTTGTTTGGACGAGGAAAAGATTTTCTCGCAAAATTACGAAGCATTTAAAGTCATGAAAAAGCGATTGTTGGATTTACCACGTATCCCTTGCATCTCTTGCGAAAAATTATGCTTGAGAAGAGACGTTTCTAAGCTCGAGAAGCTGAGGAAAACAATAGACGGACCTTTTTGGAAAGATCTGATAGCAAACGTAACAGAACACAGTAATAATACTGAATTCGTTTGTAAGCTTTGTTTGAATAAATTTCAAAAAGGCGTGTTGCCTTCTACTTGCATTTTGAATAATCTTGCGGTAAAACCATTACCAGATGTTTTGTCAGATTTCAATGATTACGAAAAAATGTTAATCAAGAGAATGAGCAGCTTTCAAGTAGTGCAATTGATGAGCAATGTTTCGAACAAACATATACCGCATAGACAAATGATCCGCAAAGTAAAAAGTAGAACATTTCATTTGCTTCTACCTTTACAAGAAACATTGGATAAGGTATGTCCTCCGGAAGATCCTATAAATTTGAATCACGAGTTGCACATTCTCGTTCGAGGTATACCCAAGAAATCTAAAGTAGTTTGGGAAAATTTGGTAGATATTAATAAAGTGTATAAGGCTTTACAATGGTTGAAAGAAAATAATCCTCATTACTCGAAAATTCGTCTTCCGGCGTCATCTGATGATCTATTAAATGATAAGTTGCAGGAAACAGAATATCGGATTGTCGATGACGAAAGCGACAATGACGAAATAAATGAGGTGGTTGAGAAATTACCAGCATTGAATTTGTACAATGTACAGGAAAACAAAAATAATAATGATCAAATCGTTTTAAAACGTAGGGCTTTCCTCACACAAATCACTGAAGATTCGGATATTAACGATCAGTATACAATATACCCAATACACGCGAAAAGAATCGATAACGAATCTGCATTGAAGCTTTATCAAATGATGAAAATTGAAGATTTTCCAATGGATAATCGTTATAAATATCTGGATGTCATGTGTTTCCCTGATTTATATCCTGATGGTGTCAATGGACAACGAGAAGATAGAAACTTTGCATTGCCGGAATATTTATTTATTAGAACACGATTGATGTCGAAACATAGTAGATTCAGGTTGAATCTGCAGTATCTGTTTTTCCTTCTCAATGATGCTAACTACCGACAGTTGAAAAGTGGTATCTATTATACGATGATGGTTACTAACCCACGAGAGAGATACACTGCTGGTAGATACTTGAACGAATTGAAAGGTTACGAATCGAATTTAATGAGTATTTTCGCAAAATTGAGAAATACGGATCAATTTTGGCGACAACCGTCCAATAATGTAAAATGCATGACTTTGCATTACGGTCCAGCGACGTGGTTTTTGACTTTGAGTCCTAGTGAATGGAAATGGTCCGATTTGGGTGAATATTTACGAGATATGAATCCCGATAAAGAGAAGTTAGGCATCAGCGAACTAGTCGCATACGATCCTGTAAGTACTTCTAGATTCATGTGCATAAAATTCAAAGCCATGATTGATTTTATTTGTTCGTCCGATAATCCAATAGGAAAGGTTATTCATTACTTCTGGCGACTGGAATATCAAAGTAGAGGTATTCAGCACATGCATTGTATGATTTGGATAAAAGATGCTCCAGTATTAGAAAAATCGCCGGATGAAGAAGTTGCTACGTTTATTCGAAAATACGTAACGTGTGAAATTCCAGATGAAAATGTTTCGCCAACGTTGTACGATACGGTAATAAGTGATCAGAATCATAAACATAACTCGTATTGCATGCGTACGAAAAAAACGGTAACTAATATATACAGAAAGTGTCGGTTCGATTTTCCTCGGCCAGTTACTGAGAATTTCGTTTTAAGAGACGTTATCACTTCGATAGTCGGTAGAAAAAATTTACGCAGTAAGAGCAGATTGTACAATCTTCCTCGCAAGGAGTCGGAAAGGTTTATAAATGATTATAAACCGGCTATCAAATTAGCCTGGGAGGGAAATATGGACATACAATTTATTAGAAAAAAATCAGAGTTTTTAAACTCATATTTAACAAAATACACGACAAAGTCGGAAAAATGCAATACAGACTTTGAAGTGATAGATTCGAATAAGTTCTTGGCATCGAAACTGTGGAATTTTGCAATGCGTTCATTAAATAACAGAGAATGCGGTGCTTTAGAAGCTGCGGATACACTATTAGGGAATCCCTTGTACGGTACGGATAATGATACCGTGGTCAAATGGATCGATGTTAATGAGGTGAGAAATAGAAAAGTTAAAACATTTAATGAAATTAAAGCTCTCGATGAAAATTCTACGAATATTTACTGTTCGTCACTCATCGATGATTACTATCTAAATAGACCTCAGGAATTAGAATCATTGAATTTGTACGATTTTGCCAGATTGTGGGAAATTACGAAACAGATGTCAAATAATGACGAAGTCAAGTGTTACAAACTGGCATCGGGTTTATTTTTAAAAAAACGAAAAAAGGGTTATTTAATTAACCATTATCGATTTAATATAAAAACTGAGCCCGAAAAATACTTTTACTCGCTGCTTCTTCTGTTCAAACCATGGAGAGATTTGAGTAAACTCAAAGGTACATTCGAGACTTACACGGATGCCTTTAAGAATTCAGAGTCTGTTTTAACGAAGGCAATGAAATATCACGAAAGGCTCGAAGAAATACAGAAAGCTTTTGAGAACGTTGCTGAATTAATCGAGAAGCGCGAAAATGATCTGAAAACAGCAGACAGAGACAAATCCGATGACGATGAACTGGATTGTAATCCGATAGAAGCTGACGACGCGATGAAAGATCTGGAAGATTTTGGTAAGATTGACGACCCGATTGATTTATCGCAAATGATGTCGCAATTGAACGAAGACCAGAAAAGAGTCTTTGATGGAGCCAAATTTTACAAGATAAGAATCAGATTCTGCGACTGTACGTAAGTGGCGAGGGTGGTACAGGGAAAAGTTTTTTAATTGAAACGATTAAACATTGGATCAGAATAAATTTGAAAAAAACGACTGCCATATCTGCTCCCACGGGTATCGCAGCATTCAATATCGATGGCTTGACAATCCATAAAATGTTTCAACTACCCGTTAGTCATGAATCTACACCAAAATATACGCAATTGTCAGACATGGTCTTGAAAACTTTGAGAGACAAGTTAAAGAATGTCAAATTATTTATAATCGATGAAGTATCCATGATTTCAAATGTGACACTTATGTTTATCAATCTACGATTATGTGAAATCTTTGATACGACAGATACAGATGATGGTTTCTTTGGCAGAAAACACATTCTCCTGTTTGGGGATTTGTTGCAGCTTCCTCCTGTAAAAGGACAATTTTCGTTTGTTAAAATGTCTCGATCAGAGATTCAGAAGTATTTAGGTACCATGGGTGGATGTGATTTGTGGAGATTGTTCGAGTACGACGAACTTTTGATTAATATGCAACAAAGATGCGACAATACATATCGTGATATACTTTCTAGAATACGAATAGGTTTAGTAACGGATTCTGACATCAATGTTCTTCAGTCTAGAAAAATCAATTTTAAAGAAAGTAGTTGCGACGAAAGATTGAATGAACTTTGCACTTATATGAATCAATTACCGATTGATACAATTTTTTTATTGCCCACGTGTTATTTGTGCAAGGTTTTGAACACAGTAATGCTCGATAAAATCGACAACGATGAAATTCTACTAATAGCAGAAGATGATGTCGACTGTGCTCCAGCAATGAAAAAAAAGGTGCATAAAATTTTAGAAGACAAAGATGATAAAATGTCTGAAACAGCTGGCATTGAAAGAGTAATAGCGATTAAAATTGGCGCTAAAGTGATGATTCGACGAAACATTGACGTAACTTTGGGACTTGTCAATGGAACGATAGGCAATGTAGTTGCAGTTAATCGCTCTGCTGACGGCAATCGTATTGATTCCATCAAAATAGTTATTTCGGATAACAAAGAAATCGCAATAACAAAAGTAGATATTAAATTTGAAGTATTCCACAAATTAGTGGTACATCGGAAACAATTTCCATTGTCTCTCAGTTATGGAATAACTATACACAAAAGTCAAGGAATTACATGTAACAATGCAATGATGGATTTAGGAACGACTGTATTCAGTGATGGTTAAGCCTATGTAGGTTTGTCACGAGTAAGTAAATTGGAAGGCCTACATTTGATAAATTTCAATCCAGCATCAGTTAAAGCAAACTCGAGAGCCATTGTAGAATATAATCGACTGAGATCTATATTCAAATCTGAACTGCCACAAATCAATCCGTCCGAGAAAAAGGTTGTGAAAATGTACGATCGTCGATGGGCTATCCCTAATATCATTGATGATGTGCAGAATTATGATTGTGAGGAACCAGAAAGTATAGTTACGTGGAAAATATATGGCCTTTGCAATAACGATGCCGTTTCGTGTTACGCTAATGTAATATTACAATGTGCGTTTCATTGCGTACGTATTAGGCAACAAATAATAATCTTTGATTTTGTCGGAACATCTCTAACTAATATATATAATTCATGATTAATATTTATTGGATCAGTATTATGACATAATTTATTCAATGTCTCCTGTAACGGAAGTGGTAAATGAAACGTTCTACCTTTAACTTTTTGTATCATTTGCCTATGAGGCAACTTTCTATTCATAACAGTTTCCATTTTAAGAACAGTTTGAAATGCTTTAGCTCTTTGTATAAGAATTTTTTCAAATGTGTTAAGAGATAATATTATTTCGGGCACAACATTTGTGATGAGATTATTCAAGATGCAATATGCAGGTAATAGACCTTTACGAAATTTGCCTGCACAATAATTACATATATATTCTGCATTAATTTTGTGTTGTTGAATATGTGCCATTAAATCTCTCCAAATTTGATTGTCTATTTGTGCTTGAATATTACTAACTTTAAACAAACTTCTTTGATAACACAATCTTTCACATGATACGCAAATATGCCGTGGTGTGTCTTCAGAACGTTTAGTTAAAGCTTTAAATGCTTCATGATATTTAGAAAAAATATCATCATCATTCAGAATTGTATCTGTCTGTTGATGTTTGTACATATCTGTTGTTTCTTGTGCACAAGTCACAATTTCATTCAATGCGTTTAAATCAGCATGAATTAATGCTTTATCGAGATTTTCAATCTTTTGATAAAAAGCAGTCATTTTATAAATTAAATGCTTAATATATCTTACTTTTGGAAAATGAGGAGATAATAATTGAACTGGAAGAAACATTCCTTTACAAAGTGTTAAATCAATATGACAGCTACGCGTATGACCCAATTTCTCATTTGTGGTTTTCATAGTACATTCATGAATATTTTTTATCAATTCTGGTACATTCTTTAAAGTACAGTTATCTATAGTTTGCAGAAACTTTTGATAACGATCAATTAAAAACAAATCAATTTTACATGAAGTTTTGCACAACTAAGATTTTGTTAATGATTCTTCTTGTAACGGTAATATATTCATAACTCGTCCTTTCGTATCTATTACCAAAGAATTTGATGAAGTTACATTTTTTATTAACGGTAATATATTTAGAATTTCTTTTTTCGTATCCAAAGGTTCTTTTGAAGTTACATGATGATATGTGGAATCAATAAAATAATTTTCGGATGAGGCTGTATGCCTAGATTCGCCACATAAAACATTTATTTTTTCTTCAAGTTTAGAACATTCAGCGACAAGTGTCAAACTTACTTCTGATTTCTTTTTAATTAAAGCTAACAATTTGTATATATTGCGAACATGATTGTTCTTAATATGCATACACCACCGTACGATTTTTTCGGCTTTTAGTCGTTTCTCAATATGACCTTTAATATTGAGTTTCTCTGTAATATTTTTTATAATTATTTCTAAAGAATAACGAAATTTTATAGAATTTTTCGATACAATTTTTTTATATTTTTTAATAACTTTTTTTGCACAATTGAATTTTGTTATTGTAGATACAGATTTTGTGCTTATTTTAAATTCTTGATTACGTTGATTTTCATTTTTAACACAATTATTTTGTAAACCTTGTTTATTTTTCAAATTTTTTGAATATTGTTGTCGCTTTTTATCACGATTATTTTCTAAATCTTGTGCATATCGTTGTCGCTTTTTATCACGATTATTTTCTAAATCTTGTGCATATCGTTGTCGCTTTTTATCACGATTATTTTCTAAATCTTGTGCATATAAGTGTCGCTTTTTGGCGCGTTTATTCTCCAAAACTTGTGCATATTGCTGCGACATTTTATCAAAATTATTTTTTAAATTAGCACTATTATTTTCAAGATTTTGATTTTCTTGTAAATACAAAATTTGTTCTTTTTTATCTTGATTTTCGAAATTATATTTGTTTCTTTCCATTTTAATTTCTTCTAATTGTACATTATTCAAATCTTTTTTAGATTGAGTAATGTAAATTTCCTTCGATTTTAATTTTTGTTGTGTCTGTTATATCCCCCAAAGATATACAATAGATATAACTATTAAAAGTTAACTAATATTAAGAAATGGGTACTCGTATTGCATCCGCAATTACGACAGACACTGACCGCGTTAAAAAACGCATACGATGCGAGGTATACGCGGAATCAGAATTACGACAGATAATGACCGCGTTAAAAACGCATACAATGCGAGATATACGCGGAACAGAAATTGGTCAACGTGCAAGCAAAGCAGAAGGACTTTGAATCTGCTTCGCTTGCACCTAGATTCTCGACCGGGGAAACCTGTTGCCAGGCACCCCTTCCGATCGGGAAAACTCCAAAAAACAACGATATAAAAAGAGAGTAGAGACGCGACAGCTCGCTCAGTCGCAGACACAAATAATCGCTCTAACCACGATCTCGCTAACCGCGCGCGCACTTAGCATCGACTCGCAGTTGTGCGCGATACGCGGAGTAATATAAAGTCAGTGCCGCACACTCGTAAAGCTTCAGTGTATTGATAGTGAAATAAAATAAAGACCAAGTGGTTGAAGTTGAATAAAGAATTTTAATACAAAAAGTGTAGTGCATTTCTCTACAAACACCCGACAAGTCCTGACGCCCCGGATTCCCATCCCAATTTGGCGCGACCCTTAAGTGTCTCTCCCGAGGCACACAACATGTCTCATATTGACGTTTCGTACGTACACGAGCAGCATCAATTTCTTTAAATTTTATTACTGCCAATGGAAAGACTTTCTGAGTATTATATTGTAAATCTTGTGGAAAATGCTCGATTACATTTGTTTCTAAAATTTTCAGCAAATGCAGACGCATTAAACTATGATCATACCTTACTTTTTCAGGTTTAATATTAAATAATAATGAAATCGCAAAAGCTATTGCAAAAACACCACAATCATTACAATTTGGTTGACGTTGAACGGTAGGAAATTTTACAAAACGTTTTTCAAAATATTTTGGAAATAATCTTGATAAGAATTGCTTATGATGCTCATGTAATTTCTTAGAATTTAAAGAATCATAAATAAATATATTTTTCGTGTCATAATAACTGCATACCCAATGTCCATCGAATGGACCCGATGAACTATGCAATATTTGTATATGTTTTTTATCTATTGGCATAGGTTGAATTGTATCAAGACACTGCACTCGCCAAGTTTCGACAGGTCTAAAATCTGAACAATTTTGTAAAAGACAACCGAAATGTTCCATATGCATGTCAGTTAACCATTCACCTTGAATAATTATATCTTTTTCTTTAGACGATAGAATCATATGCTTCTTTATTTTAACAGACATTTTGTATGTATATAATGTAAACAGAATATGTTTTTATAAACGTCAATTTTTTATTATAAGTACGCAGTAGCTTCACTTTTCAATCGCGCAGTATATTGCCATTAGATATTGCCAAGCAGTTTGTGTTTTTACAAGCGCACAGCAGCCTCTTTTTACAGGCGCACAGCAGCTCTGTATTGGCGCACAGCAACCGTTTTTTACAGGCGCACAGCAGCTCTGTATCCGCGCACAGCAGCCGGTTTTTACAGGCGCACAGTAGCTCTGTATAGGCGCACAGCAGCCTTTTTTACAGGCGCACAGCGGCCTTTTTTACAGGCGCACAACAGCTCTGTATCGGCGCACAGCAACCGTTTTTTACAGGCGCACAGCAACTCTGTATCCGCGCACAGCAGCCGGTTTTTACAGGCGCACAGCAGCTCTGTATAGGCGCACAGCAGCCTTTTTTACAGGCGCACAGCGGCTTTTTTTACAGGCGCACAGCAACCTTTTTGAATAATTTAATTAATTAACTTACTTATTACCGCTTCAGAAGCCGCTAATTTTTGAAGGTGTCCTGGAAAAGTCCTGAAGATCCTGCGCAAAAATATTAATTCCTTTTTTCTAACTAACATTATTTAAAAAGAATAGAGAGAGAAAGAGGGAGAGAAAGAGAGAGAGAGAGGGAGAGAGAGAGAGAGAGACAGAGAAAAAGCGCGAGAGCGAGAGCGCAAGCGAGAGAGAGAAAGAGAGAGAGGGCGAGAGACACCGGGAGAGATCGAGAAAGAACGAGGGAAAGCGAGATAGAGCGAGAAAAAGCGAGAGAGGGCGAGAAGAAAAAAGCGAAAGTTAGAGAGAGAGCAAGAGAGAGCAGGAGAGAACGAGAAAAAGCGAAAGAAAGAGAGAGAGGGGGGAGAGGGAGAGGGGAAGGAGGAGGGAGAGAAAAAGAGAGAGAGAGAGAGGACGAGAGACACCGGGAGAGAGCAAGAAAGAACGAGGGAAAGCGGGATAGAGCAAGAAAGAGCGAGAGAGGGCGAAAGGGAACACGAAAGAAAGCGAAAATGAAAGAAAGAGCAAGAGAGAGCAGGAAAGAGCGAGAAAAAGCGAAAGAGAGAGAGGGGGGAGAGGGAGAGAGGAAGAGAGAGAGGGAGAAGGAGAGAGAGAGGAAGAGGGAGAAAAAGAGAGAAAGAAAGAGAGAAAGAGAAAAAGAGAGAGAAAGGGGGGGCGAGAGACACCAGGAGAGAGCGAGAAAGAACGAGAAAAAGCGGGATAAAGCGAGAAAGAGCGAGAGAGGGCGAGAGGGAACACGAAAGAAAGCGAAAGTAAAACAGAGAGCAAGAGAGAGCAGGAAAGAGCGAGAAAAAGCGAAGAGAGGGAGGGGGAGGGAGAGGGAGAAAGAGAAGAAGAGAGAGAGGGGGAGAGAGAGAGAAAGAGAGAGATAGAGAGCGAGAGAGAGGGCGAAAGACACCGGGAAAGAGCGAGAAAGAACGAGAGGGAAAGCGGGATAGAGCGAGAGAAGGCGAGAGGAAACACGAAAGAAAGCAAAAGTAAAAGAGAGAGCAAGAGAGAGCAGGAAAGAGTAAAAAAAAGCGAAAGAGAAGGAGGGGGAGAGAGAGGGAAAAAAAGAAAGAGAGAGAGAGGGAGAGAGAAAGGGAGAGAGAAAGGGAGATTGATTGATGAGCTTTTATTTAGCTTTCTCAGCTATTTTCTTATACAGTTTAACATTTACATATGTAAGATATGCGCTTTTAATCTTCTTTTAAATAATTCGGGCCTATCGCAAGTTTTAATTTCTACTGGCAGGACGTTATACAATATACTTCCTTCATAAAACAAACTTTTCTATGCACTCCTTGTTTTTCGAAATTGAATTTCGATATTACCCGCTTGTCTTGTTTCCCTATCGCATTCGTTCCCTACTATTTGTAACTTATCTCTTAACTGAATTGGTAACAGGTTATTCAATATCTTGAAAATAAATATACATATATTATATTGTAATCTTTGTCTTACTGACATAAATTGCAACGCCTCTAGCATGTCTTCCACTTTGGTGTATCTATCACATTGAAGTATTATCCTCATAGCTCTGTTTTGTACCTTCTGCAGTTGGGTTATCTGCGTCTCCCCCATGCCTATTAATATCGTCGCGCAATACTCAAAATGAGGAGCTATGATTGTCTTATATATAATGCATCTAGTATACACTGATATGTAATTACCTACTCTATTTAAGAAACTCGTTTTTTTACCTATTTTCTTTAACATATAATCACAGTGATCTTGAAATCGAAGTCTGTCATCGATAATTATACCTAGATATTTCATAGTCTCTACACGCTCTATTTCAATTCCGTCCAGACATTTCAAAATAGTATTACCTCTCAATTCTTTTCGAATACTTCTATCATATACTTCGTTTTACTTGCATTCATTTTTAACTTATTTATATTCATCCAACGTTCGATTATATTAAAAGCCGTGTTCAATTTTATCTCTATATCCGTGCTACTTTCTCCACTTACGTATATAAGCGTGTCGTCTGCAAACATTTTTATATTGCACCCTTCTGGACAGCCTTCGATTATATCATTTATATATATTATAAATAGTAAAGGTCCTAGTACCGAGCCTTGTGGCACTCCGTATTCTGTTGTCAATAATTTAGACCATGTATGATTGAAACGCACTTGCTGTTTCCTATTATTTAAATATGATTTGAACCATTCTAAGGCCATTCCTCTAATTCCATAATAATACATTTTTCCTAATAATCTTTCTGTGTCTATTGTTTCAAACGCTCTCTTAAGATCCATGAAAATTACACCTACCATTTTTCCTTCGCTTACTATTAATTTCCATTCGTCAATGACAGTTTGAATCACTGTTTCACACGGGTAATATTTTCTAAACCCCGACTGATGTTCTGTTATAATATCGTTAGTTTCCAAATACATTTCAAGTTGTTCTTTTACTACTAATTCTAACACTTTCTCAAATATTGGTAACATATTTATAGGCCTATAATCGCTCGCTTTTTTCGCTTTATCTATCTTTGGAATCGGTATTATCGTAGAGGTTTTCCAACCTTCCGGACAGAGACCTTCTCTTAAAGAATTGTTTATTATATTCGCAAATTCCTCTTTTATTACAGAAAAAGTTGTCCTCAATATATTGCTAGTTATTCCCTCTTCCGTACCTTTCTTTTTCGGCAATCCCATAACAATTTTTTCTAACTGCTCTAGTTTAATAGTCACGAAATTTTCCATAAATCCTTTATTTTCGATAATATAAATAATTTTCTTATTTATATTCATCCAATGTTCGATTATATCACCGGATCTAACGACCTTTATAGAGTTTATTATACTATTAATACTTTGTATATAATATAAATTAAATTTATCAGCTATATTGCACTCTTCGATATCGCCTAAAATTTCAAAATCTATATTTCCTACTTCTTTTATGCCTACTGGCTCGCCTCTAATTATTTCTTTCAAGGTTTTCCACATAGACGTAGGATTTTCTTTATTAAGATCTATCATATTTTCATAATATTCTTTTTTCTTCTCCCTAATTAATTTTAATACTGTATTTCTTTCAATTTTATACTGCGACCAATTTTGTTCGGTATCGTCATACAATGCTCTTCTATATGCCTTATTCCTTCTATCCGCAGCCTCTCTTATTTCGTCTGAAAACCATTTCTTCCCTTCCCAAACTTTCGGAATTTTAAATTTTTTCCTCGGCGCCATTACATCTAACGCACCCACTATACTATCGACAAGTTTTTTCGCCCTCTCACTGACACCCATACATTCACACTGACATTCCTGGCTTTCTTGTAATTTATTTTTCACTAATATAGCAAATTTATTTTCATCAAACTCTTTATAATTCCTAGCACTAAATTCTCTATATTTACTTTCAGTTTTACTAACACTCAGCTCAACTTTCAGCCACGCGTGATCCGTAATTTTAGGTTCATGAATTACCTGTACTATTTTATTATTATTAGCGAAGATCAAATCTATAATTGTCTGACTGTCTTTCGTAATTCTCGTCGGTTCGTTAACATATTGTTTCATACCTAAGCTTAGCATTGTCGTTTGCAGTTTATTCGCATAAAACGAATCTCTCATAAGATCTATATTAAAATCTCCTATTACCATGCATTCTCCCTTTATTAACTCTTCTACTATATCCTCGAAAAATCTCAAGAAATCTCCGTGCGATGCGCTCGGTGAGTGATATATTACCATTATCACTCCTTTATATAATTTATCTTTTACTTCTACCGCAACACACCAACAATTCGATTCTAATTTTTTTTTTCCTCTAATACTATCTCATATTTAATATCGCTTCTAACGTATAAAATGACTCCTCCCGTATTCCAATTCTCAGCATTGCATCTAACTATACTATAACCCGGAACGTTCACTTCACTGTCTTCGATATCCTCAGTCACTCTGGTCTCCGATAATGCTAAGAACGCAGGATTTATTTTCTTCATGATCTTGTAACGGTTCACCTTTCCCGACGCCGCGGATCGGCTCGCCGGTTCCAGGATTCGGGAGGAAGGGGGAGATTCAGACTCGCTTATTCCTTATTAACAATGCTTTGGTTTATTCAAAAAGAAACAAGTAAACAAAATGATTGTTGGCATAAAGCCTAAATAGAGAAACTTATTGACTACTCGGTATAAACGAAATGTTTGTTGGCATAAAGCCCTAAATAGAGAAACTTATTGACTACTCGGTATAAACAAAATAAGGAGGCGTATAGCCTGTAGCGGTGTCCGGAAAAGATTTACAAATTACCCGGTATAACTTAGAGATACGGTGTACGGAGGCGTATAGCCTATAGCAGGAAGAAACCGGAAACCGGGAAACCCGGCGTAATGACGAGAAACCCGTCACCCGGTGTATATCAGGAAGAGACCGGAAACCGGGAAACCCGGCGTAACAACGAGAAACCCGTTGCCCGATACTAAAGGTAGGAGGCCAGAAACCGAGAAACCCGGCGTAACAACAAGAAGCCCGTTGCCTGGCTAGGAGGTCCGGAACAGGACTGGTGCCGGCTCATCCGTCGAGCCGGCTTATATACCCTGCCGGCGGTTCCCCCACTCTACATCGAGGTTGTGGTGGGGGTAACGCCGGCGTCGTAGTGGGGCGCCTCTGGGGGTTGTAGTGGGGCGCCCCCTGGGGTAGGGTGACCCGTGTATCGCTTGTGTTTTTGTGTTTAGGGGCGCCTTAGGCGCCATAGCCTCAAGTGGCGGGCGGGTGATCGGCCCGCGAGGCGTTAGTAACGGCCACGCCGTTACAATCTGATGTTGTATCTCATCTCTGTGCGCAATTAAACTTTGCGCATTTGTATATAGTATTATCTCCGCTTCTTCCTGTGGTTGCTATTTAGCGTCCTCCCAGCCTGCGCTCCTCTTCTCCTCCCGTAGCGCCCTCTTAAAGGTCGGACATTCCGGACTAAGGGCGTCATGGTCATCGCTTATATTCAGATTGTATGTTCGATTTTTGAACATACAATTCACACATTTCTTCTTTGTCGCTGTACAATCACGCGAGTTATGACTTCCTGCACATTTATAGCATGCTTCCTCTCGCGTACAATTTTTTGCAATATGATAATATCTCCAGCATTTGAAACATTTTTTAACATTGATGTGATTAAATACAGGACACTTCTTCCATCCTACACTTAGCTTTCCTTTCTTCAATATCATCTCATGTGTCTCTTCATCTGCTTCTATTATTATTGACCCTTCTTCATTTCCTTTTCTTTCAGATTGATTATTTCTCCTTTCTTTGATCATTCTCTTCACAATTCGCATATTTGCTGTATCTATTTTATTCTGCATCTTTATCGTATTTATAAGTTCATTATCATCTAATTTCATCTCTTCTACACCTATATTAATAATTTTTATCTTTGGTTTTGATTGAGGCGACTCTATCACTTTATAATTTTCTCCCAGCTTAGCTTGAACTGTCTCCTTCAATTTTTTCACCTCCTCGCCGGTTTCACAACCCATGATCACTGTTCCCTTGCTACCTTTCCTTAATTTCGTTATTCCCATAGCCATACTCTTAATATCCACCTTTTCTTTTATCAATTTTTTAGTGGCTTCACTCTCTTGCTGCATTTTCGGCTTGACAATTATAACGTTTTCTTTCTTCTTCCCTTTAACCGCTTCACTGTAGCTTATCTGCGATCCTTCCTTTGATACACATGCTACTCCCTGTATCATTTTCTTCAAGTTTTCCAGTTCTTGCTTAACATTTACTAATTATTCTTGAACTACTTCTTTAATCATTAGTTTGATTTCATTTTTACAGGCTGTTTCATTTTTTATTTCCTTTACAGTTTTTATGATCCAGTCTACTTTTACATCAATGCCTGATCCTTTACTTGTGAACGATCCTGCAGATCCCACGGATCCTGTAGACGATGTCCTATCTCTTCCTGCCGTTGGCGTCGCTTTCTTCATGTTTGTTTCTTTCCCACTATCAATCAAAAACTCCTCAAATGGGCCTTTACACGGCACTAATTCTTGTCTACTGTCCAGAATTTTATGCTTAATTACACATCCTGGATGGTAAAAAAGCTTATTTATACAAGTTTTGCATTTGACGACTTTATTCTTTATTGCCTTCCTACATGCCGAGCATCGATACTCTGCATATTCATCGTCCATGCCGATAATTACCGGCCGAAACCGCTAATATCAGCCTAATCGATCACTCACCTGTGATCCACTTTCACACGTCAGCACTATTGTGTCCACGTATAATGTCTACTTGTCTTACGAGACTTCAATGTCCCGAAGAATAAATTCACTGCTCACAGTCACAGATCGCCATATCCCGGCTAGATAACTTTCATAGCTATCCCCTTTTTATGGCAGCGTAACTTGAATAACTTATTATACTTCTTTTCCACTGTTTACCGGTGAAAACTCAGTATTTTGACGGAGCGATGTGACACACGTCTTCTCCACTTCAGAAAGAGAGAGAGAGAGAGACGGAGAGAGACGGAGAGAGAGACGAAGAGAGAGACGGAGAGAGAGAGACAGTGAGAGAGACGGAGAGAGAGACGGGGAGAGAGACGGGGAGAGAAAGAAAGAGAGGGGGGGGAGAGAGAGGGGGGGAGAGACGGAGAGAGAGACGGAGATTGATTGATTGATCTTTATTAGCTTTCACAGCTATTACATATACATAATTACTATACATTATTTAACACATATTCTTTTAACAGCCTCTTATATAATATTAATTCTTCACATTGTTTTATCTCGGTGGGTAACGCATTATACATTTTTATTCCTTCGTAAAACAGGCTTTTTTGCGCACTTCTCGTTTTACGTAATGTTAGTACTATGTTTCCGGCCTGCCTCGTTTGTCTATCACATTCTTTTCCCACTATTTCTATTTTATTACTTAAGGCCACCGATGCCATGTTATTTAGTATTTTAAAAATAAATACACCTATATTATAATATAATCGTTGCCTTACGGACATAAACTGCAGCGCCTGCAGCATGTCCTCAACTTTGGTATATCTATTACATTGCAATATGACTCTCATGGCACGGTTTTGAGCTACCTGCAGTTTATTCAACTGCGTTTCTCCCATCCCGACTAATAGAGTGGCACAATACTCGAAAATGAGGCGCCATTATGGACTTATATACAATACATCTAGTGTAGACTGACACGAAGTTACCTATTCTGTTTAAAAAACTAGTCTTTTTCCCTATTTTCTTAAGCATCATCAATAATTATACCTAGAGAGAGATGAAACGGCAACATGAATGGTTTAACAAAATTTTACGCGCATATCGGAATATATTTACATTTTCTATATGCTCCAATGTGTGTATAAATTTATTAAAACATTCCTGTTGTATGTACATACAAACATCGGACATTTGTTTTGACTAAACTGGTTGCACTAGTTCAGAGGTTATATTTTTTATTCCAATGTTGAGTAAAAAAGACAACCTCTTAACTAGTGCAGCCAGTTCATGAACAGATTTATAGAGATTCACAAAATTATTAATTTCATTTTTATTTTTTTAGTGTGACGATGACTACAATCTCATCGTGACTGAAAACCAAAAATTAAAAATTAAAATGCAGGAATTGCAGCGTCAGTTGGCTGCTGCAAAACAAGCTGCACAGGCAGAGATTCCACCAGTGGCACAGGCAGAGGTTCCACAAGCTACTCAGGCAGAAGCTCCACCAGCTGCTGATGCAGAAATTCCATTAGCTGCTCCGCAACCTCAACAGCCTGCAGTAGTGGCTAATATCCTTAACCCCCCCAAAAAGAATGCTTTACGTAAGTATAAAAAATTAATTAAACAAATATATTATATAGAAAGATTGAAATATATACATAAATATTTATATATAAATTTTGTTACCGTAATATATAAAACTGCTCGATGGTCACGGGCAGGAAACCGACGGGGACGTGGTCGAGGACGCGGAAGTAACCGCGGACGCGGACGTGGCCGCGGACACGGACGAGGAAATTCTATATATATTAACATGTAAAATATATATAGCTGCTATATAACGTGCAGTTAACGTGAATGTTACATGTAAAGTACACATTAATAGTAATTTCTCATTTATATATGTAATTTTTGTATCATAACATATGTTACATTGTAGTTGTATTGTAATTACATCTCAGATATCATTGTAACTCATCGATAGATATAGTAGGATGCTGAAAATAATCTTTCGATAAGTTATTATGTTATCTGGAATATAATTATTGTAATATAACTATAATGTAACATATGTTATATTACAAAATGTTACTTTTATAAATATGAAATTATAACTAATGTGTCCTTAACATGTAACATTCACGTCAGTTAAACATGTTATATAGCAGCTATATAAATAAATAAATGTAATCATGTTATAATAAATAATTATATTATATGATAAATAAAGATAATTGTATTAATAAATATATATATTAAAAAACATAAATTAAATTTTTTAAATATTTATTTTGGTTGGTATTACAAAAACAATTTACAAAATACTGCTATATAACATGTGTAACTAACGTGAATGTTACATGTTACACACATTAGTTATAATTTTCCAATTATAAAAGTAACATTTTGTAATATAACATATGTTACATTGTAGTTATATTATATAATTATATTCCAGATAGCACAGTAACTTATCGAAAGATTACTTTGAACATCCTACAATATCTATCGATGAGTTACAGTGCTATCTGGAATGTAATTATAATACAATTACAATGTAACATATGTTATTACATGTAACATTCACATTAATTACATGTTATATAGCAGCTATATAAATTTTACATAAATATATATATTGTTTTTCCTCGTCCGCGTCCGCGTCCGCGTCCGCGTCCCCGTCGGTTTCCTGTTGTTGACCATCGATTAGTTTTATATTTTACTGTAACAAAATTTTTATGTAAATATGTATGTATATATTTCTATCTTTTTATATAATATATTTGTATATATAATTTTTTGTACTTACAGAAAGCATTTTCTTGTGGGGGGTTAACAATATTAGCCACCACTGCAGGCGTTGGTGTACATTGAGATTGCGGAGCAGCTGGTGGAACCTCTGCCTGAGTAGCTGGTAGAACTTCTGCCTGTGCAGCTAATGGAACCTCTGCTTGAGCAATTTGTCTTTTAGCAGCCAACTGACGCTCCAATTGCTGCACTTCAATTTTTAATATTTCGTTTTCAATCATAATAAGATTGTAGTCATCGTCACCCTAAAAAAGTAAAAATAATAATGAAATAAATAATTCTATGAATCTCTATACAAATCTGTTCATGAATTGGCTGCATTAGTTCAAATGTTGTCTTTTTTAACATTGGAAAGAAAAATGTAACCTGTAAACTACTGCAACCAGTTCAATCAAAACAAATAGATCTGATATGTTTATATGTACACACAACAACAGGAATGTTTTAATAAATTTATGCACACATTGGAGCATATAGAAAATACAAATATATTTCGATATGTGCGTAAAATTGTGTTAAACCATTCATGTTGTCATGTGATAAGAACATATAATATAAAGGAACGAATTATAATTAATAAAATAGAAATCTACTTACTTCTTGAATCACTTTGTTCTTTTCTTTAGCATTCGGCGTTTTCTTTTCTTTATCTTGACTCATTTTAAATAAATATAATATCACTGCGTGCGAGCTTGCAAGACGAGTATACAATAGATGCCGGTCTGCGGTTAATGAGACAAGAAAACGTCGGCACTTTTGTCAATTTCGATATAGTATACTGCCCGTCTTGCAAGCTCGCAGTGATATTATATTTATTTAAAATGAGTAAAGATAAAGAAAAGAAAACGCCGAATACTAAAGAAAAGAGCACAAAAATTCAAGAAGTAAGTAGATTTCCAATTTATTAATTTATAATATGTTCTCATTATACGGCAACATGAATGGTTTAACAAAATTTTACGCACATATCGGAATATATTTACATTTTCTATATGCTCCAATGTGTGTATAAATTTATTAAAACATTCCTGTTGTATGTACATACAAACATCGGACATTTGTTTTGACTAAACTGGTTGCACTAGTTCAGAGGTTATATTTTTTATTCCAATGTTGAGTAAAAAAGACAACCTCTTAACTAGTGCAGCCAGTTCATGAACAGATTTATAGAGATTCACAAAATTATTAATTTCATTTTTATTTTTTTAGTGTGACGATGACTACAATCTCATCGTGACTGAAAACCAAAAATTAAAAATTAAAATGCAGGAATTGCAGCGTCAGTTGGCTGCTGCAAAACAAGCTGCACAGGCACAGATTCCACCAGCGGCACAGGCAGAGGTTCCACAAGCTACTCAGGCAGAAGCTCCACCAGCTGCTGATGCAGAAATTCCACCAACTGCTCCGCAACCTCAACAGCCTGCAGTAGTGGCTAATATCCTTAATCCCCCCAAAAAGAATGCTTTACGTAAGTATAAAAATTAATTAAACAATTATATTATATAGAAAGATTGAAATATATACATAGATATTTTTATATAAATTTTGTTACAGTAATATATAAAACTGCCCGATAGTCACGGGGAAACCGACGAGGACGTGGTCGAGGACGCGGACGTGGCCGCGCACGCGGCCGCGGACACGAACGAGGAAATACTATATATATTAATATGTAAAATATATATAGCTGCTATATAACGTGTAGTTAACGTGAATGTTACATGTAAAGTACACATTAATAGTAATTTCTCATTTATATATATAACTTTTGTATTATAACATATGTTACATTGTAGTTGTATTGTAATTACATCTTAGATATCATTGTAACTCATCGATAGATATAGTAGGATGCTGAAAATAATCTTTCGATAAGTCATTATGTTATCTGGAATTTAATTATTGTAATATAACTATAATGTAACATATGTTATATTACAAAATATTACTTTTACGATGGGGAATTACAACTAATATGTACTTAATATTTAACATTTACGTTAATTACACATGTTATATAGCAGCTATATAAATAAATGTAATGTTATTATAATAAATAATTATATTATAAAAGAAACTATATTGTAATTATTATTAATGTATTTTTATTAATGTAATAAATGTAATTATATATCAATATATACAGTATATATCAATATACACATTAGCTCTCTCTCTCTCTCCCCCTCTTTTTCTCTCTCTCTCTTTATCTGTCTATCTATATCTATCTATCTATAACTTGTGTTACTGCATGATATAAATGTATAATATGTATGATAGAAAGGGAGGGGAGAGAGAGAGAGCGAGAGAAGAGGGAGAAAGAGAGAAGGAGAGAGAAAGAGAAGAAGGGATGGAGAAAGAGGGAGAGGGAGAGGGGGAGAAAGTGAGAGAGGGAGGGAGGGAGAAAGAGAGAGAGAGAGAGAGAGAGAGAGAGGGAGAGAGAGAGAGAGAGAGAGAGAGAGAGAGAGAGAGAGAGAGAGAGAGCGAGGGAGCGAGGGAGCGAGAAAGCGGGAGAGAGGGAGGGAGAGGGAGGGAGAGGGAGAGAGAGAGAGAGAGATGTATAATCTTGACATATTAACAAATAATAATTATTTAATTTTTTATAATTAATTGCGTTATAAGAAAATATACAAGGATTTGCGAAAAAATTTATTTGATTTTCTATACAAAAAATTTTATTGAAAAAAAATTAATTTGCTAACAAAAGAAATCGAAAATTATAATCATTGATATGTAAACATGTTTATACAATTTGTTTATACAGTATATATATATTTTTAACTCGGTAACTCTTGAATTATTGTAATTCATATATATGCTACGTTATCAATTTTACTTAAGGCAAAGTACAATATGCTTGGTTGTAGTAAGTTGTTCATATATTGAATTTGGCTTTGATTTTTCGAGAATTTTCTCATAGTTCATGTAGGCTATAATTTTACTTGAAATGAGATTTATAACACCCGATGGTATTGTTGCTGTTGAAAATATGTCACAATATTTTACTAGAGTGCACACATCTGGATTACATATCACAATGACAGCATTGCCAGTAATTAAACATTGTGTTAACTCGCGAAATAGAGTAACTGCATCTTTCTGTTCAAGAAAAATAACACCTTTTGGTATACGAATTTTTGTTACTTCAAATTTGTCATTCTGATGACAATTCACGTGATTCTTATAGTAATATGCCAATTTTATCCAATGAGATATTTCATTCGCTAATAAAGGTTCACTATAAGAGAAAGAAAAGAAGGAAATATTTATAAAATTATCAAATATGAATAGTATTAAATAAAAATTAAGAAATATAAAAACTTCAATAATTTGTGTAAATTACTTGTGTACACGTACTTAGTTTGTAATATTGACGTAAGCTTGGATAATATACATATTTTAGAATCAATAGACTTTTCTGTCCAGATTCTAAATCTTTCTGTAGCTAACTCAACACATTTCTCAAAATCTCCTCTACAATATTATATATGTATATATATTAATCGATTAAGTTATAAATGTTTAATGTAATGTTATTAAATTTTTTTAATTTTAAAAGTTATAAAATAATGTCAGAGAAATGTGTGTATATCTGTACCTTGTTGCATTTGCCAGTAAAATACCATTGTGTTCCTAATATATATGTCATCGATAGGTTTTTGCCACATACCACCATAAAACAGATTATAAATTGTACCTAATTTTGGATTTAGTATCCACGTATTATTAGATTTTTCACTCATATATTCAACTTGAGATAAGAGTTTATATTTAAATTTGCATAGTTTTGTGTAAGATATCAAGATACCAGCACAAAAATTCATATGTGTATTTATGAATACAATATTTCCCTGAAAAGAATAAGAATTAGTTTTATAATAAATTTGGTAATAACTAAATCAAAAGATTCAATTTATGTATGTAGGTTAAACTGAACCTATGTCAATCACAATGTGTCAAAACATCATTCATGGAGCGACATCAACGCTATTTTGCAATGAATGCTCGAAATGGACATTTTCAAATACATGCGCATTGAGAAGGTCGAAGACGACGACCAAAATTTATAACAATTTTTAAAAAAAACAAAGTTTAGATTATAATGAGGAAGCGGTTTTATTTTGTACGTATAAATTGTGAAACTTTTATACAAGCAAATATTGTTATAATTGTTATGACGTGACGCGAGAAGCCAAAACAAAAACTCGTATTTAAAAATTTTTTGTCTTTTTATCACAAATTTAGACCGCTTCCTCCTTTATTATTGTATTAACTTTAATCGTGGAAAAGCATTTGTTATTCTATTAACGCAATAAAAACTTTTTGATTGTGGCAAAATATAATCGGTTCAGTCGATAAAAGTAGACCTCCGGCATCCCTTTAATGAAATATTTTTGTAGACGATATCTAGAAGTTGTTCAGACAAGACTAATCAACTAGAATTAGTCATTCGTCGACCACGTCTAATCGAGTGAATGATATAACCTATTTAATCGATTGGCACAAGAAGAAGAATTTGTAATATGCAGAATAATTAAGACAATTTGTGTTCACACAAGAAAGCGTGGACTAAAGATTGTCAATTTACAACTCCTGTTTACGATACAGAAGATTGTAAGCAAGTGTTAAAAGAGATGTCGTAAGATTATGTTCGTTTATAAAAGTGTCATGTATTGCATAAAACCGCTTACCTTGTAAAATTAAGGACGTTGATTTTTTATAGGATGCCGTTGCCGTGCCGGTCGATCACTAAACCGTCCTAAAGAAAAGTTTTGTTGATTGAGATAATTCGGTCCTGGTCCAGAATAATTATTCCCGACTCATAATCGGCAGTATCTGCATTAATGCATAATAATAAATTAAAGCAATCCTAAAACAGTGAAATAAAATTTCAAAACAGAAATATTCTCGTACCTGCGGTTGCACCTCTTGCTAACTGCGAAGTAAATTTGAAATGGTACTTGTACACAGGACACGAGGCCACGGCAACGCTTGCCGCGCGGCAAAATGCGTCGCGATAGCGAATGGTCGCGTTCAGCAGAACAAACCGCTTAGCAGCAAACGAACGAGATTGGTTCTTTATTTTAGAACCAACCAATCAACGTCGACTGTTGACAAGACGACAACTCAGCACAGCCGTTCTGCTGAACGCGGCCAATCACGAGCGGATTTTAACGGAACAAAAAATATGAAACGCTCGTCATTGGTCCCACTTAGGGTGACTCTATATATATATCACTGTGGCTGTGGTCTGCACTCTGCAGCAGCTCTAGAGCAAGTTGGATCATCTCCATTTAAATAAAAAATTAATCGATTCAACGATGTATTGATATTGTAAGAATTGGTAAAAAAATCGATTTTTTATTATATCAAAGAATCGATTCTCGATAAATCGATTAAGAATCAGGCATCACTAATTGGCAAATCGTTATTTTGCGTACAGAAATCGCTTACAAAAAGTGCCACTTTCCATGTACGTGTAATACAATAGTATATTGGCTAACAAGTGCGGGAAATCGTAAATCGGCCGAGAGTGCGGAAGTTTGGCGCACGAGGCGAAGCCGAGTGCGATAATCCGCACTCTCGGCCGATTTGCGACCCGCACATGTTGGTCACGATATTTTGTGCAACCGGTGCGTGGAAAGGGAACCCTTTCTAAAATCCCATCATGTGCGGAAAGGGCGACTTTCCGCGCACCTGTTGCACAAACATTTTTCATTGACTGGGGCATATAAAATAACAATTTTTTATTTTTGTATTTCCAGTACACTAGACCGTTGCGCAATTTGTAGTGCTTTTTTCGCCCTTTTCAAGTTCGTCGCGAATCTTTATTATCGCCTTGTCACGATTCTGACAAATAACTAATATGCATTCGAATATACTGCCTTCAAGCACTGTGACAACTGCTGAGCGCGTCCACGTGACTCATACGTCCGCCCGGGCGATGAATAACCTCGCAATCATAATTTTAAAGAAAAAGTGTCCATCGTGATATTCTAGAGTTCGCATCTTTTTTATTCAACGTTAATCGAAAACTATCGCAATCGGTCATTACTTTGAACTTTTGCCCCGCGAGGTAAACGTGGAATCGCTTTATAGCGTAAATGACTGCTAAGCACTCCAGTTCAAAGCTGTGGTATTTCGATTCAGCGGGAGTTGTCCTCTGATTCGAAAACGAGACTGGGCGCCACATCCCGTCGCTCTGCTTCTGGAGCACGATTCTGTCGAAACCGCTGACGCTCGCGTCACAGTGCAGCTCGGTCTCCACGTGCGGCGAATAAATCGCCAACACGGGTCCGCTCGACAAATGATTTTTAAGTGCCTCGACTGCCTTCCGAGGCTCCGAATACGAAGGTCGCGTTTTTCTTAATCTCATTGTACAACGGTTTAGCTACCATCGAGAATCTGGGAATGAACCGACGGAAATAACTCGCTAAGCCGATAAACCGCTGGACCTCTTTTATATTACGCAAGATTGGATAATTCAAAACCGACTTAACATTCTCGCGACTCGAACGGATGCCGTGTTGATTGATACAATAACCCAAATACTTTATTTCTGTTTGCATGAAATGGCATTTATGAAGCCGGAACTGCAACCGACACCAACCGGACAACCTGAAAACCCTTCGCATTTCAATATACTCGCTCACGCTCTCTGTCGCAACTAAGATATCGTCAAGGTATAATATTATTTTATTCTCCCGCACCAATGACGCGTATATCGCATGAATAAATTGCTGAAACACGCACGGCGCGTTTGTCAGCCCAAACGGCATTTGCACGTATTCGTACTGCCCCAACGGCGTTACGAATGACGTGTACTTCACCGACGATGCATGCATTTTAACGTGGTGAAACTCGTCTTAAATCTAGAGTTGAAAATATTTTTTTCCTCTTAAGTATTCAATATTATCGTCAATCAGCTCCGTCGGGAAGTAATCTCGCACCGTTACTTTATTGAGTTCGCGGTAATCGACGCACACCCGTAAAATTTCACGTAAGGCCTCCTTGTCCACAAACGACAACCTACGCGGGCGCGAATAGATCGGCTGCTCAAGCTTTAGAATAAAATTCAATTCGAAATCAGGTTCATGACCTTCCGCTTGCAAGTTCCCGAGGTAGCCTGTCTCGTAGGCTTCGCAAACTTTTTTAACGTTCTCTTCACCGACAGCCACGTTAATTTGTAATTTGTCGCGCACATCGACCGGACCGCTGTCGCTCTCGATGACCAGAATCTCACCGACGGCGCCCACCATCTCTACCACTTCAATCTCGATCTTTCTTCCAAGCGTGATTCAACGGACAGACCAGGAAATCCCTACCGAGGAGGACATCAAAAGACATAGCATCATCTGACACGATATAAAATTTTATCTTTATACAAACGTTCTGAATCTCCACTGTACCGCAAAAAATTCAATATGAAGCAACGAGCTATTAATTCCGTGAAATTGCTCCGCACCCTCCTCGATCGACGAACACAACTTGCTCGGAACACCGCTGCTCTTTATTAAACTAATTGGGGATCGCGAATCAACCACCGCGCTATAGACGCGATCATATTCGGCGCGACCATCCACCGCCGAAATCCCTACGTCGAGAATATAAGGTCCCGGGAGCGCAGCGGACCGCAACGCGCCCGCCAGAGCGATCTCCGTCCGACCTCCTCACCAATCGCGGGTCCGTCGAACGCCCACACTCGGGACATCCCGCCGTCAAATGTCCCGTCGCTCCGCACCGATAACACGTGCACCCCACCGGCGACCGCCCGCATTGTAATGCAACATGTTGATGCATGCGTCAACTCACCTCACCGATAGCACTCCCTACGCGCCTTCGCCGATCCCATCGACGGCAATTCCATCCTCACGCCAGCAGCTAGCATGTTAATCCTTAGCTATCAAGGTCAAATCAAATTTTCACCCAAATTTCTGTAGTTATAAATGTTTAAAAAAATTCGGATTATTCTACTTTTAGCGCTATACAGGAACAATGACGTGTACGTAGTAAAATTTTGTTTCCTTAAAAGTGCTTGATTAACGTGAGTCCTTTTGCCTCTCACAATCTGCTAATCCGATATTGTCAACCTATCACTGCATTTCAAAAAGATTCCAAAACTTGCGGATAATATTTGCTTCATTGAATTGCTTATTTCGATTTTCGATATTCCCGGGAGAGGGTAGTGTGAGCAAGGTTTACGTGCGGAAAACGACATTCCTTATCATTTTGCAGATTTTTATTCATGATCGATAACTCTCAACTCTCCTGTATTTGAATAGGAATTTGTACCATGGCAAACTGTGCGCCAAATGAAGTAGTTGATATTGTGTTGGTTCTTGGCAAAAGCCATAAAAATTACAGGAATGCTTCACGTTTTATGCTGAATATTATCCCGATCGTCGTCATCCAGGCCCGCAACAAATTATAAATATTAAAAGAAGATCTCGTGAGGATAAGAAAAGATGGCGGCAAGTGGAAAGGTGTGGTGCGAGAGTGCTCCTGGAAATTGTGTAACAATAAGAAGGAAAAAGGAAGAGGAATCTGTGGTGAAAGGAGGAATAATGAAGAACTGAGGTTGGGAAGAGGAGAGAAGAAGAAAGGAAGGAAAGTGATGGATAAGTAATAGAAAATAGAAGGAAAAGGAAACAAGTGGAGGATGGAGGGACACAAGAAGAAAGACTCGCACGAGGGGAGCAGGAGATGGGTGGAGAAAGGAGACAGGAAGGAAAAAAGGAGGGAATAGGGAGAAAGAAGGATGAGAGGAATAAGGTAGATTTTGGAGAAAGAAAAATACTTTCGGAATTTTGACTGTGAAAAGTGTCCACCTTCTCCTTCTCACTCTCTCTTTCTCCTTCTTCCACTTTCCTCGCCTTTTCCTCTTAACCCTTCACGCGTTCTTGCCTTCACTTGACCTCGTAACCTCTTGTGCCATGTGCTCACTTATGCGCCTCCTATCTGTACACGTGGCAGGGATCATCATGTTGATAAGGCAGGATGGTAAGGAAGGAACAGAAATTGGGACAGGTGAGAGGAAGGATGGAGAGGGCGCAGTGGAGAAGAGGCGCGCGCACTACCGCGCAGGATACGCGGGATAGGGCCTAGGGAGAAAGCAGAAGAATCGGAAGAACGGAAGCAGGTGTAGAAGAGGGGGCAAGAAGGTGCAGAAGGATCACGTAAGAGGAGGAAGCGGCGCGCGCAGGATCACACAAGAGAGGCGCATAAGTGAGCACATAGCACAAGAGGGTACGAGGTCAAGTGAAGGCAAGAACGCGTGAAGGGTTAAGAGGAAAAGGCGAGGAAAGTGGAGGAAGGAGAAAGAGAGAGTGAGAAGGAGAAGGTGGAGAAGATAAAAGAAGAGGAAGAGGCAGGAGAGGAAGAAAAGGGACGTGAAGAGGACAGGAAGGAGAGAAAAAGGTTAGAAGCGGAGAGAAGAGAGGTCTAAAAGAAAGAGACGAGGACGGTGGGAAAAAAAAGAAGAGGTAAAGATGGAGAAAGGTAAGGGGGAAAGTGAGAAGGGGAGAGGAGGAAAGGGAAGCAGTGAGTGTCGGTTTAAGGAAGAATGGGAGGAAATAAGGTGCAGGATGGACAGGATGAAAGAGAAGATGGAGGAGCTGCTGAAGTGGGTGAAAGGGGGAAAGGAGAAGGGGAGTGAAAAGGAAGGAGACAGGGAGATTGGAAGAAAGGAGACAATGGAGATGAGAGAAGAGGATACACAGAAGGAGACGGAGGAGGTTAAGGAAGAAAAGGAAAAAGAGGAGCTGCAGGGGAGAGGAGAGAAGAAGAGAACAAAATAAAGCTAAGGAGAGTGGAGGAGAATGGTGGGAACTAGTGAGAAGGGAAGAGGTCGAGAAACAGGAGGGAAGAGGTGACCAGGAAAAGGGGGCTAGGAAGAAAAAAGAAGAGGAAAGGGAGACGGAGAGAAAGATAGAAAGGGGTGAAGGAAAAGAGACAGGAGAAAAGGAGGGTGAAGGGAGAATCAGCGGAGAGGAAGAGAGAAGAGAAGGAGAAAAAGAGAAATAACAGGGTGGTAAGGAAGAAGAGGACGGAGGACAAAGAAGACAGGGAAAGCGAGGAAGAGGCAAAGGGGAGAAAAGGAGAGGAAATGTGGAAGGAAGGTGATGGAGAGAGAAGGAAAAAAGAGTAAGGAGAGGGAGGAGAGAGAAAAGAGAGAGAGAGTGGAAAGGAAAGCGGAGGAGTTGGAGAGAAAATGGAAAAGAAGAAGAAATGTGGCATGGAGAGGGCTTGACGGAGAGGATCAGGAGGAGAGGAGACTGGTGATGGAAAAGATGGTGGAGGTGGTATTGGACAGGAAGGAGGGAATAGTGAGGTCATGGGAGGTAAGAGGTGACAATGGTAAAATAATTGTGATGATGGAGATGGAAAAGGAGGAGGACAAAAGGGAACTGCTGGAGAACGGAAGGATGATGTGGAAGAAATGGGAGGTGGGAGTAGATGAAGACTTAACGAGGGAGGAAAGGAGGATTAGATGGGTGATGATAAAGAGAGCGAGAAGAGAGAGGGTCAGAGGAAGGGATGCGATGGTACATGGAAAGAGAATGTGGATAAATGGGGAGGAGTGGATATGGAATAATGAGGAACAAAAATTAAAGAGAAAGAGGGAGTGTAAGGGGATATGGGGATATGGGGAAAAGAGAAGAAAGAGGAAAGGGGGGACGGAAGAGGAAAAGGCTGAGCAGGGAAAAGAGGAGATGAGGAGCAAAGGCTAGAGATAAGAATTAGAAGAGGGAGGAAAGGAGGATTAGATGGGTGAAGATGGATCTCTAGAGAGAGGAGAGAGGGACAGAGGAAGGGACGCAAAGGGGTATGGGTAAAGGAGAGGGATAAAGGGGGAGAGATGGATACGAGATGAAGAGAAGGAAAGGCTAGAAAAGTAAAAGAGAAAATAGGAATAGGAAGAGGATAGAAAAGGGCTGGGAGAATAGGAATAGGAAGAGGCTAGGAAAGGGGGTAAAGAAAAGGGAACCGAGGAGAAAAAAGGTTGAGTAGGAGAAAGAGGGGATAGGGGTAAAAGGGATAGGGGGGAAGGGACCAAGTTGCATTGTAAGGTCGCAAATGGCCAGGTGAGGAAGAAGAGGAGCAAAATTATATTTAGGAGAAAAGTGAAGGGGGAAAGAGGAGAAGAGAGAAGAGGAGTTATGTTTTTTGTTAAAAATAAAGAGAGAGGTGCAGGACGGAGAAGAAAAACCTGGAACAAGGAGGGAGATGGAGGAGCAGGGGAGGAATGGAGAGAGGAAGAGAGAAAAGAGGGATGAGGACAGGAGAGAGAGGGAAGATGGCAAGCAGCAGATGAAAGGAAAGCAAGGAAAGGAGGGAGGAAGGAGGGAGAGGAGGAGAGAGAAAAGGAGAGATGGATTTATTATATCATGTTATATATACATTGTAATGTAATAATATGTATAATGTAGATATCATGAGATGTATGATATTGTAAATAGGAAGGGAGAAAAGGTGGTTTGTAAGGGGTTTGGCGGTCCCTTAAAAACGCTCCGGCAAGCCTTAAGGAGAGTCCGGAATAAACCATGAATGAATGAATGAATGAAGATCTCGTGAAATAGTAAATCGTCGCCAGAGACACCGAAACAGAAACAATAATAATAATGAACGATATAAAACTATAAAGTCACCAAACAATAATTAAAAAATAGTAATGATTTATTCGACCAACTCTGGCAAATAAGTAATTTTATTGAATTTCACGTTTCGGCCGTGGGTTTCGGCCCTTATCAAGTGCTATGTTTTTAAAACAAAGTAAATCAAAACTTTTTTAAAAAACAAAAATTCGATCTTAGAATATGACATGATATAATAACAGTACATGATAGTATGAAAACGAAATAACTATGAATAATAATAATGACCCAAGGCTTCTCGCCATTTTGGATTCATCTGAATCTTCATATTAGTACTCGGCACATCGAACGTAAATTAAGAATTCCTCGATCAACTGCTCATCGTTTGTTACATTCCTTTAATTATCATCCCTACCATATTATACTTGTTCAAGAACTAAGTGAGAATGATCGACTGTTGAGAATCAATTTTTGTAGGTGGACCCTGAATACATTAAATGAAAATCCAGATTTCTTTTTGTTTGTTTATTTCTGTTATGAAGCTACATTTCATAGTACTGGCAGTTTGAATAGGCATAATAGTCATTATTGGTCGCCCGTTAATCCTCAGTGGATGAGAGAGCAAATGAATCAGCACCGATGGAGTATTCACGTATGGGTAGGGATATTAAATGGCTATATTATTGAACCACATTTCTTTGAGCGAACGATCAATGGTGAAATATATTTGGATTTCCTCCGAAATTACTTACCTGGTTACTCGACGGAAATCCCTGTGGTTCCAGTAGGATGGTGCTCCTGCTCATTACTATCAACGTGTTAGCAGATTTCTTTAATGGCGATATCAGGATTGTCTGATCATGCGCAATGGTCCAATATTGTGGCTTTCAAGATCTCCTGACTTGAACCCTCTTGATTTTTACTTTTGGGGATATGCAGAAGATTTTGTGTATCAAGTAGCTCTAACAACAAAAGCTGGCATGATGAATAGAATAAGAAGAGCTTGTCGTGCAGTTACGCAAGAAACACTTGTAGGAGTTATACAAAATTTCAGGCAGAGATTGATTTTGTTGTTTAGATAATGAAGGAGGGCACTTTGAACATAAAGGCTAAGAAATGAACTAGCCGGATCAGTCTCCATCTTGCTTTTGCTAGCCGGATCAACCTCGATCTTGTTTTTGCTAGCCGAATCAACCTGCATCTTGCTTTTGCTAGCCGGATCAATCTCGATCTTGCTTTTGCTAGCCGGATCAACCTCGATCTTGCTTTTGCTAGCCGGATCAACCTCAATTTTGTTTTTGCTAGTCGGATCAACCTCAATCTTGCTTTTGCTAGTCGGATCAACCTTGATCTTGCTAGCCGGATCAACCTCGATCCTGCTTCGGTTAGACGGATTAACCTCGATTTTGCTTTTGCTAGCCGGATTAGCCACGATTGTGAGAGACAAAGGGATTCACGTTAATCAAGCACCCCAAAGGGAACAGAATTCTACTACGTACACGTCGTTGTTCCTGTATAGCGCTGAAAGTAGAATAATTCGAATTTTTTTAAACATTTAAAACTACAGAGATTTGAGTGAAAATTTGATTTGACTTTGGAATAATATCTAAGGATCAACTTGACCCCATATCATGACAACATACAAAATATTTTGTACTTCATGTCAAAGTATCGCGAAGTACTGCTCTAGAGCCTCATAACTCGAAAATTACTCAATAAAAAGTTATTTTATTATAGTGTTTTGGAAAGCTCTCAAGATAACCTACAAGAATATGTAACGAGAAATAGTAGGTTCCATTTAAGAAATTGAAGTTACCTTTATGTGATCTTCAAATTACTCTTCGAGGTCAAACCAATGGTATCATTTTACGTCTCTCGAAACCATACAACTTTTGTCTGAAACATTTTTGTCTGCTGGGCTCACAATCAGTTTTCGAGATATTTTACTGTCCAAGTTGAAATAGGACATCTTGTATATCAGTTAGAAGTATTCCGACAAAATCGAAGATTATTTGGGAAGAGATGGTTAATGTTAAAGAAGTATTTAACGTGATTAAAGCGCAACAATTCTTTATATTCTCATATTATATTGCCAAATAATCACAATAAGTTACATTTGGAAAAGTTAGAAAATTTAGTATTTTAAGTGGAAGAGACAGAAAATAATACAGAAGCAATATTGAATGACAACTATGAATTATCAAATAATTTGATAAAGGAGACAAAAAATGATATAACAAATTTATTAGAATTAGAAAATCAACAAAAAGCAATGTTAACTCAAGTTACTGATGAAAATGATTGATATTACGAACAATATATTATCTATCCCTTATATGAAAAAAAGCAAATAAAACTTCGACAAGTTTATATCATATTTTAAAAATTCAGGATTTGCCTTTAGATAATCGTGAAAAATGTTTAGATTTACTATGTTTTCCAAATATATACCCTTTTGGTATTAATGGACAACATGAGACTAGGCCAGTCAAACTACATAATCATGAATTTATTAAATGTTGTTCTAAACATCCACAATGTAGATTAAATCAACAATATTTATTTTATGTATTAAACGATGCAAATATGCGTTAATTAAGTCGTGGAATTTTTCATAAAATGAATGTAACTAATCCACGAGTTCGTTATACAGCTGCAGAATATTTAGACAATGTCGAAAGAATTGTTGGAATCTAATCTGAGTACAATATTTTTGACATTTCGAAATACGGAGCAATATTGGCGTAAACCGAGAATGATTTAAATTGTATGACGCAGTATAGTATGGGCCTGCGACATTGTTTTTAACACTAAGTCCTAGTAAATGGTTATGGGAAGATTTAGGTGAATATATTCGTGAAGTAAATAGATGGCATGACACTTCCTTATGCGTTAGCGTATTTGTTGCTAGAGATCCTGTATTAACATCTAGGTTTCTTGATAATTTTCGAGCAATGTTTGATTTTATTAACTCTAAAGATTATCTAATTGGAGAAGTAACGCACTATTTCTGGCGACGAGAATATCAAGATAGAGATATACAACATTTACACTTACTAATTTGGATTAAAAATGCACCTATTTTCGGTGAATCTACTATTGAAGAAGTTTCCAAATTTATCTTACAACATATAAGTTGCAAAATGCCAGATGAAAATATTTCGCCATTATTGTACAGACGTGTAACGCATCAGCAACATATACATAACAATTATTGTCTTCGCTCTAAAAAAGTAGGACGTAAAGTTATTCGTCGGTATTGTTTTGGATTTCCTCGAGCCGTTATTGAAACTTTGAATGTGAGAGATGTGGCAACTTTGATAGCCGGTAGAAAACAATTGAAACATAAAAGTAGACTTTATGATCTTCCTTGAACGGATAATAAAATTAATATAAATGATTATAATCCTATTCTTCTTACTGCATGGAAAGGTATTATGGATATACAATTTATTGGTGAAAAATCATCGCTGCTTACCTGATACATTACTAAATATATTAATAAATTGAGAAAAAATGAATTGTCCGATACTATCCTTAATAAGAATGAAAATAAATCATTAGCGAGTTATCTTTGGAATATTGCTTTGCGATTTACAAATAATAGAGAATATGGAGCTCTTGAAGCTGCTGATACATTGTTAGGTATTTCTTTATATGGAACTGATTGAAATACAACTATTAAATGGTTAGACATTAATCAAATAAGATATAAAAAATTAAAAAACTCCAAAGAAATTGAATCTCTTGATGCTGAATCTACAGATATATTTTATCCATCTATGATAGATAATTATTATCCGCATAGACTAAACAAATTAGAAAATATCTCTTTATGAATTTGCACAGTGATACGATATTTCGAAAATCGAACCGAAAAATAAAGATATTGAATATTATAAAATAAATAATGGTTATTATCTTAAATGGCGACAACGTGAATATCTTATAAATTATTATAAATATGATGTTAATATACAGCCGGAAAATTATTTTTTTGCATTATTGCTTATGTTTAAACTGTAGCGAATGTTAGAAATGAATGCGATACTTATGCTGAATCATTTCATAAAGTAAAACTGCATCTTGTAGAAGCATTGTAATATCATGAAAGATTAGAAGAATTGCAAAAAGCATTTGAAACTGCAAAATAGTTCAACAATATCTAGATGACAATTTAGAAAAACAACACTCTCAGGATAATCCTGAAAATCCAATTGATGTTCAAAATATAGAAGCTGGCAATGCAAGGTTTTAAAGAGCTTGGCAAAATTTAAAGAAATTCGAAAAATTGATATATGTGAAATGATAGAAAAATTAAATATGGATCAAAAACGAGTATTCAACAAAGTTATTAATACTATAGAATCTGGTAAATTGGTATTACGATTATGTTACCGGAGAAAGTGATACTGGTAAGTTTTTTAATCAAGACTATTAAATGTTGAATAAAACAAAATTTCAACAAAGATACTGCTGTAGCAGCACCCACTGGTATTATAGCATTTAATATAGATGGTCTGACAGTTCATAGATTACTTCAATTATCCGTTGAACATGATCATAATCCTAAGCATAAACAACTATCTGATCAAGGGGGCTATTCTCGAAATAATGCGTATGCGCAAGTACTGATTTGCGAGCGCTCGAATTCAAAAGTGTATTCTCGAACCAAAAATGCGTGCGCGGACGGTAGCGCATTCGCAAATTTTCACTCGCAATGCAACGAGTGGGTAACAAGCCCTCGCATCTCTAATTGCGCATACGTTCCGTTAAAAAAGAGACACATATTTATTAAAATAATGGAGTTGATAAATCAAGCTATTGCATTAAATGAATTAGAAGCTGCCGAAATTGCTGCAGAACGGAATCCTCGTCAAATTTTTGATAAACGTGATCCGTTTGAATTAAATGATAATAGGTTTATCAAGATATTTAGGCTATCCAAAAATTTAGTTAACGAATTCATTGATGATGTTTAACCTTTCATGCGGGAACCATCGACGAAATCTTCTTTAAGCATACAAAGAAAGGTATAATAAATTTATTTTTATAACTGCATATTACACATAATTTAACTTATTTTAATAATTTATTTATATTGTTTACCTAATAGATATTCTCTGCATTACGTTTTTTTGCAAGCGGTAGTTATTAAATGGATATAGGTAACAATGTGGACATTGCCGTTAGTCAGTCTTCGATATCAAGAAGTATTCACGAAGTAATTAATGCCGCTAATCAACCTAACGTAATGAATAAGTGGATACGATTTCCTCGCACTAGAGCAGAACTTAATTATTTACGTAATGGGTAATTCACGCATGAATTACATGTTTTCATTTTTGTTTTCATTTCTTATGAATGTAATGTGTGAAATATCATATATATAAATATGTTATATACATACAAGTGAGAGAGAGACATAAATATTTTTGTATTATACATATACAGATTTTACCGGAACCACAGATTCGCAGGTGTTTATGGGTGTATTGATTGCACACATGTTGCAATATTCCCTCCCAAAATTAATGATGAGGTTTATCCGGAGCATGCATATGTTAATCGTAAAGGATACCACTCAATAAATGTTCAATTAGTAGGTATACTTTTTACAACAGTAACATATATATGTGTGTGTATAATACTCCATTTTCCTTTTTAGATATGTGATTTTCAATTAAGAATCATAAATGTAAATGCACGATTTCCGGGAAGCTCACATGATGTATACATTTGGAATAATTCAAATGCTAGACAACTAGCGGAACAAATATATATAATTAAAAATAACTGTGAGACGACCCAACTGGCTTAAATTGATTCTTATTATTAATTTGATGTCATATACAAGAAAAGACAACGTTTCGACCTTAGGTTTAGGTCCTTATCAAGTCTAAAATTAAAAATTAAAAAATACCAATAAATGTACATACAAGAATTTCAATTTTTAAGAAAGCAAAGCGTAAACCAAGATATTGACAAAATGAATGTTTCACTGAGTGATCAATTTACTTATACTAAACTGAAAAAAGATCCTTTCAAAAAAGTATCTGGTAGAATCAATTCTTTAATCAAATCATGGAGGGATAATAAATTGATTGATGAAATGACATATAAACGTCTTAATACCACGAATGGGAATCTCCCACGGTGTTACGGTCTACCGAAAATTCACAAAATTAACGCGCCTTTACGTATAATTGTTTCGTCACTTGAGAGCCCGGTTTACAGTATAGCGCGTTTTTTACATGATATATTGGAACGATTAGTTACGAAACCTACCTCACATATTAAAGACGGTTGGACGTTCGCGAATAAAATCAAGAATTTGAGTATTGAGGATAGTGAAATGTTAATTTCTCTTGATGTCACATCTTTATTCACAAACATTCCTAAGGAATTAGTTTTAAAATCTATTGAAAAATCTATTGAAAATCTATTGAAAAATCTATTGGAGGGATATTTCATGTAACACAAATTTTAGTTTGGCACAATTTTTATATGGAATCGATGCTATATTAGAATCTACTAGTTTTCGTTTCAACGATCAATTTTATGAACAGATACATGGTACTCCAATGGGATCCCCCCTTTCACTTATTTTAGCAGACTTAGTTATGGTTGATCTTGAGACAGAGTGTTTAAGCTCTTTACAATTTGACATTTCAGTTTATTATAGGTATGATCAATTAAAATTAATAAATAATAATCCTTAAGGTTGCCAGTAATAATTAATAAAAAACCACTCCTCAATGTTTAAAGTCGACCAGACTGGCAATAATTTATTATAAATAATTATTTGAAATACAACAACAACGTTTCGGCTGTCATTGCAGCCCTTTTCAAGTACATCAAATTTAAAACAGTAAATCAACTTCTATGCAAACTACCGACAATGTTAACGCTTGTTTTGAGCGTTAATTTAAGCGTTAACATTGTCGGTAGTTTGCATAGAAGTTGATTTACTGTTTTAAATTTGATGTACTTGAAAAGGGCTGCAATGACAGCCGAAACGTTGTTGTTGTATTTCAAATAATTATTTATAATAAATTATTGCCAGTCTGGTCGACTTTAAACATTGAGGAGTGGTTTTTTAATTAAAATTAATATCAATCAAAATTAATATTTGTCGCTAGTGGTGAAAATAAGCTTAAACGACTTGACTACGACGTAACTAGCAATTTTATTTGATTATTTCACGACGTTTCGACCATTTGGTTGTGGTCTTTTTCAAGTGAAATTTCATCAATTAAACCGAGGTTAACATAACATCACACCGGTGTTATTTGAAATCGAAAGTTAAACGTTAAAAGAGGAACACGTCCCATCGTTATGATGTTAAAAGTTAAAAATTAAAAGAGGAACACGTCCCATCGTTATGATGTTTCGTCAACGACTGCCGTTGACGAAACATCATAACGATGGGACGTGTTCCTCTTTTAATTTTTAACATCATAACGATGGGACGTGTTCCTCTTTTAATTTTTAACTTTTAACATCATAACGATGGGACGTGTTCCTCTTTTAACGTTTAACTTTCGATTTCAAATAACACCGGTGTGATGTTATGTTAACCTCGGTTTAATTGATGAAATTTCACTTGAAAAGGACCACAACCAAATGGTCGAAACGTCGTGAAATAATCAAATAAAATTGCTAGTTACGTCGTAGTCAAGTCGTTTAAGCTTATTATAGGTATGTTGATGATATTTTTGCAGTAGTGCCACGCAATAAAATCGATACTATTTTGACTACGTTTAATAATTACCATCACCGTTTACAATTTACGTATGAAACAGAGATAAATAACAAGATTAACTTTCTGGATACATTGGCTTTTAGAAACAATGGTAAACTATTGACTAGTTGGTACCAGAAACCCACCTTCTCTGGTAGATATTTAAACTACCATTCTAACCATCCGTTTAAATACAAAGTTAACACCATTAACAACTTAGTCGATCACGCTATTTTGTTATCGGATAAACGGTTTCATAATGAGAACTTACAGATGGTTAAAAATATCTTGTCGAATAATTGTTTCCCTAGGACGGTCATTGAGCGATATGTGTATAAAAGAACATGTTTTTTAGGAAATTCTCATAACGTAGTTGACAAAAATAATGTGTTTGATATTTCTTGTATTTTAATGCCGTTTGTTAAGAACCTAAGTGAGTCTATTGAGAGATCTATTAAGAAAACAGGCTTAAGTGTTATTTATACGATTCCAAAAAAACTAGATATTGTTATTAAACCCCGAAAAGACAAATTACCTAAAGCCGATATGACCGAGATAGTTTATAAAGTTGACTGCAACAACTGTGACGCCACATACATTGGACAAACTAAAAGACACCTTAATACTCGGATAAAAGAGCATATGAATAATATAAAAATGCATGTCAGCAACCAGAATGTTATAAGCAAACATAGAAATGATTTTTCGCATAACTTTAAATGGACAAACTTAAATATTTTACATCGAGAAACAAACACTAGGAAAAGAGAGATTGCTGAAATGTTTTTTATAAAAAAATGTAACAACACGATCAACCTACAGAAAGACACAGAGAATTTAAATCCGATTTATGATAGAATAATCAAAGCTGTTTAACTTAGTTCGCCTTTACCATCCATACTGAACGTTTTACTTGACACAATATTTATATTGAAATATGTAAAATGAAAAAACTTAATTATATATTGTATTAAAGATTTTGTAAGGTACGTTTTAATTTGTTATTACAATCTTGGTTTACGCTTTGCTTTCTTAAAAATTGAAATTCTTGTATGTACAATTATTGGTATTTTTTAATTTTTAATTTTAGACTTGATAAGGACCTAAACCTAAGGTCGAAACGTCTTGTCTTTTCTTGTATATGACATCAAATTAATAATAAGAATCAATTTAAGCCAGTTGGGTCGTCTAACAGTTATTTTTAATTTTATTCATCACTGGCGATACAAGATACCTGCTATTAAATATATATAAGATATGGGAGAAATACTTTCTGTTTGCTCAGTATGTACAATATATTTATTACAATACTTTTTATTTTGTTCATACGTGTTTTCATATGTATGCTTCAAACTCTCATATAATAATTGCTTCAATTTGCAGGTGATTCAGGATACCCTTTACGACCATGGATGCTAACACCTATTGCTAACGCACAGCCGATGACCCCAGAAGCTCGATATAATGAACGACAAATGTCGTGCCGTTCGTTGATTGAAAGGTGTAATGGCCTTTTAAAAATGAGATTTCGTTGTTGCTTAAAGCATCGAGTATTACACTATTCTCCAGTTATAGCTTCTAAAATAATCAACACCTGTGTTGTTCTCCATAATATGTGCATAGCACATAATGTACCAGATCCGTTACCGGAAGAAGGGGATGATCTATTAGATTTTGGAATGTATGTTGATGACTGCGATATTATTCCAGAAATAAGAAATGCACGTAGGGTCAATCCGGATTTAGCAGCAGGCCGATTAGTCCAAAATTAAATAATTAGAAACTATTTTACTTGAATTACACATAATATATACTCTTTGTAATTATTAGATAAATATATAAAATAAAAGACAGAAAATTCATTTCTTATAACAATCGTTTATTTATTATTAATCAACTTTAATATATATATATATATATGGTATATATATATTATTTAAAATTCGTTTGTATCACGTGTATGTATGTGTTAAGTATAATCTAAGTAACTCTCTCTCTCTCTTACATTACAACATACATTTTTTTGTTTTGGTATTTATTTAACCTAAGTATTTCTAATTTTTGGTAAATTTTCGTAATACATTTCTAGTATGCAAATATCACAATAAGAATGTGTACTTTGACAAATAAAAATACCGACTAGTGCCATAATTGCTAGTGACATAATTTTGTAAATTAAAATTAATTACGTAAATAAAAATGAAATTAATATGTCACATACATTATATGTAAAATTACGAATTACCGTCACACACATTATATATAAAATTACGAATGACCATAAAATAAAATGTAAAAAAAACATTTTCTTACAATTAGAAGTAATATAATACTCTTAAAACAAAAACCGTAGTTGAAATGTAAAACTAAAGATTATAATACTTAACATACGAGTACACAAACAATTAACATACGAGTATGATCACATCGTGTTGCAATTATTTTTTACACTTTTCTTCGCAGCTCTTGCCATGCGCTCCTGAGCTTTGGCCGTTCTTTTCTTACATAGTATAAGGTCGTCGCAGAATTTCTTCTTCATAGTATATGTCTTTTCGGCAACATCGGCTAAAATACGCGTAGAATCTCTTACTTCATTTACTTTTTGCCTTGAGGATGTCCGTTTCGACTTTGTCAACGTAGATGGATCGTAATTTTCAGTATTTTCGTTGTTATTAATATTTGATGTTTTGATGGTTGCCTCACTTGCCTCAGTTGCCTGTATAGCAGAAGTAGCTATTGAAGCTTGAATGATATTATAGTCATCATCAAGAAATTCTATATTTTCTGCTTCTACTGCCAAGTCATTCTACAGATATAAGTAGCAATTAATAATTCTAATTATTTATTAAAAAAAACAAATAGCATTGTAAAGGGATTTTAATTACAAACCTCTTCGCCCAAAGTCATATCCATACATGATTCCGAAATATCTGCATGACCCTTAGTTAATGATGCTGGAATTAAATCCACTACTTCTTGTTCATCTAATGTAAGAACTGCACTGCACTGTGCCCCACCTCCCGTTTTACGTTGTTCCATGTTTATCCCTGCTTGCTTCGTTTTACTGCGAGAACGATAATCTTGCCAACACTAGAAATAAATTGTTTTGTTATTAATTTTTGGAGATCGATCATGTATCTTTTGTCATAGGACGGATACGTGAAAAGTTATCTTTTTCTATTTAACACCAATAGAAGGAGATAACCACGTGAAACTTTTCACTTTTCACGTTTCCGCTTTACGGGAAACGTAACATGATCGTTGCTTTGGAATTAAATATTTGATAAATTAGTAAATTAATAAATATCATGTAAATATATAACGATACAGCCCGCGCCGACAATACAAAAACACCCGATAAATAGCGCGAGGAAGGACGTTCGAATAATACCTTCCCCCACGATCCATACTAATTAAAAAGATACCGAACGATCACGGCGACAAACGGAAAATCTCGAACGTACACGAACGGCCGTATAAAAAGGCCGGGAGAAATCGAAACAAGACATTCTGCTCCGTACCGTCTTAGGACGGCTACCGCACCGGAAAACGCCAAGACAAGTTAGAAAGAAGAGATCGGGGGTGCCCTGTCTCGTGGGGGTGCGTTCCCACTTACTAGCCGCTCCGAGCGTTTCCTCTCTGTCGGGAGCTCCCGCGGCCGATCGCCTAGTCCGAACAGCAAATCATAACAGAATCCCCACGACGCGGATACTCCGAAATAAACATCAATTTCGACGAAGGAAAACCCGAGCGTCAACTCTCTCATCCGGCCGCGCGCGAGAGAGAGAGAGAGAGAGAGAGAGAGAGAGAGAGCGGATACGCGACAATAACAACGCGGGACCACACCGCCGCCCCGGACCGCGCCGCGCCGACAATCAAATATAAACACGATCGTGAGACTTTAAAGGGCCGTGCCTTTAAAGTCCCGAATTACGATCGCGACGCGAAATAATAAAGATATTATTTCTGCCGTGCATTGCATGCCACAAAAATTATAATCGGCGCATCTGTTGCAGCACCGATACACAACTCCGACGCCGACACATACCGCCAACCGGACCCGCGCCGATCAACCACACACGCATTCATTTTCGTACACAAATACACACGTCATACCGTTGTAAAATCATCCACGCCGTCACACACACAGCGATATACATATATTACGCGAACACATACACACACCCATGCTTACACACACGCATTCACACACACACTTGTAAATAGTACACACAATAAACATTTTGTTAAACCTACATCTCGTCGCACGCTTCTTGAATTTAACCCTTTCTCGAATCTTGTGATCCCGATTGAGCGATCCGGCCGCGCCAAGAAAGCGGTCAGTTATAAATATAATTATGAAAAAAATATAATTATAAAAATTAGTACATAATTATTGTAATTACCTTACGCCATGATTTCCAATATTTCTCGGCATCGTTGCAAGCATTCAAAATGTCGGTCACTTCTTGCCATAACTTTGCTGCATGATCGTACGTAAAAGTTTTAGAAAACTTTCCCGATACTAATTCTGGATGAACTTTCATAAATTCGATGAGCAAACATCTTTGTTCTTCTGTTATATTACCAGTTCTTTCCTTTTTATCCATGGTGCTGTAAAAAATAAAAAAATGGTGCTGTTAAAAAATGGTTAAGAAAATAAAAATTTGCATACTGAATATGTATCTCATTATTTACAACCTCTGTACTCAATAACATTTTCCCTAAACCATGTATGTACATCAATATAGCTTAAATAAAAAATATTAATTATCTTGATTTGAAAACGCGAGATATGTTGTAATGTGACGCTTTTGAAGCGCCGTCACAAGAGCGGAAAGCCCGATCGGGTAGGACGCGGGCTTTCTGAAGCGCCCCTCATTTCGGGGAGGGTGCGATCCGTTTCTTTCATTTTTATTTTATTTTTGCAAGAATCGCAATTGCACGCAGCATCGGCCTGTCGATGCGCGTGCAGCGCGATTCATAGGGAGAGCGACGGCGACGGTCCGAGAGAGCGGCCGGAGAACATTTTGTGAAGCAAGAGGAAGAGAGACGGGAAATGCCGGAATGCCGCAGCAGAGAGAGAAAGATGGAGCGAGAGTGAGAGAGAGCACGGGACCTCGCGCAGATAAGTATCGAGTGGCCGAAATTCAATTAAATATATCTCGCGCAATATTCATGCGGTTAACATATTCTAGAATATCGAAGAGACTCCGAGTCATATCAACCCCGGGGTCGATCCTGGAGAGAGACGACGGAGAGCCCGGCCAGCCTACCACCTATTCCCCCAGGAGAGATGCCAGACGGGCAAAAATCGGAGAAAAATCCTCTCGTGCAGCTTTGAAAATATCGGCGAGAAATTACCCCAGCTAGGGGGAGAGTCAGGAAGACCCTAGGACCCCCGCCATCGACCCTATCATCGATGGAATGTGCGAAAGATCGGCGCGGCACTTTAGGTACCAAGGCGCGCGAGGCCCGGCTCTTCACTGTTCGGTGTGCCACAAGCCAGAGAGGGTGCCTCCAGGTCTGCAGTTGTGCGACCAGAGGACCAATTCTTCACCGTCAAATACTGTGAGCTGCCTCTCGGGTAGCCGTACGTAATTGTTGGTTGGTGCCGTGGGTGGCGAGAACGTAGAGTAATTACCGTGAGTACCGTGTCCTCTCGTTATCGTATCGTTTTGTGTTAGAGAGAGAGCGGTCTCTTTCTCTAAGTATCGTACCGCGGGGCCAGCCGACTTCGAGTTTCGCGAGCCGAGCCCTCTCCAAAAAAGTGCCGCCGACAGTCAATCGTTCCGAGAGCGAGAATCGTAAATTCTTGTGTGCCGATATATTTAAAGCACGGTCGTATACACAGGTCTGGAAACTCTCATGGTGAGGGTAAGGCTCTTAATAAATGTCAAAAGTTTCTTGAGTTAACCGCTAGCCGTATGGCACTGTGATTGCATAGTAAGAGTTCTTTTTTTTTTAAATGACTATATCATAACTCATATGTCATATATATCATATGTCATATCTGTTTAATTAAAATTTCATTAAAATGCCGTCGGAATGTGTTGTGCCGAATTGTACAACAAATAAAACCACAAAACTTTAAAAATACTTTAAGAATATCAATAAAAATATCAATAAAATTTCTTATGCATATACTTATATGCATCTGTTAATTTGTACAGATATAAGCTCTTTACTCAGCGATCACAGCGCTCTGCGGTTAGCGACCGATTTATGAACCACAAATCATGACATTAAGAGCCTTACCCCCACCATGAGAGTTTCCAGACCTGTGTATACGACTGTGGGTGCGTTCCGTTATGCACTGCAAGTACTGACAGTACTACCAATAGCGTTCCGATATAGATAGCAGTGCACTGCGAAAGTACTATCATGAGTATATGACGTCATTAATTTTGACGTTATTTCCTGTTGCGGTTACTGCAACCGGCGAGGTAAAGCACTCGCAGTAATCAAGATGGCTACCTCCATGTGTACGGTGGAACTAACCGTAATAGATGCTGAAACTAACGAAACTTATAACGTTGTAGTGAATGAAGCAGACGCAGAACTCGCCAAAAATGGTAATTTTGCATTTCTATATTTAAATTTTTTATGTATAATAATTGTTTGTACTGTATGTCCTTATAGTAAGTACGTATAATTATTACAAGATAATCATTAAATTCGTGAATTTCACTTTGCATTGTACTTTAATTTCCTTGAAATTTTAATTTACTAAATTAAATTTATATATTTTTAACATAGTTTTTTTTCTTAAATTAGATATTGTAATATAATTCATAAATTTATAAAATCTTTTATGCTTTATCTTAATATTTATGTCATAGATACAATGTTTGCAACTACGTTGTTGGAGAATGCAAAACAATGCCAACAAATTTATAACGTACCTGATGATAATAATAAGGAAAATAAGAAATCTAGTCAAGGTATGTTCCAAATAGCATTTATTTGAGATAATTATATACTAGGATCTAGTGTAAAATATCAGTAATGTTTTCTGTAATATTCAGAACAGCATAATTGGACGAAGCAAGAGACAATGCTATTGTTAGATATATATACATCTAAAGAGAAAGACTTTCACAGTGGTAAGAATACAGTAAAGCATTGTTGGGAGTCAGTTGCTAATGAAATGCAGAAAATGGGACATGATATTAGTGGACAGAAATGTTGTATAAAATTTCAAGCAATGAAAAGGACTTACAAATCCATAAAAGATCATAACAAGAAATCAGGAAATAATACAAAAAAATGGGAATATTTTAAGGTAACTTTTTTAACTCTTATCTTGCATAATTTTATATCAAACAAAGATCTTATCTATATTTATATATATATACATATATATATATATATATATATATATAGATTTTTGTATAAATGATTTGTATATATATTTCAGCTTATGGATAAAATATTTAGTGAAAAACCATGGTGTTCGAAATGCATACTAAAATTATGTGATATCATACGCGTAAGGAAATATCATATTTGTCGCGTACGCGAGGTGGGTTTCCCCTTTTTCTTTTTCGCGTTGACCGCGGACGCCGGTATCGCTCAGAGAGAGCGCGAAGGAAAGAGCAGCTGACAAGAGAACTCTCGAGAGATAACTCCGAATGCAGTATCACAAATTAGTTTATTTTTCGAGTACACGTTCAGTCTTAGAAGTTATGTCCGAATTATTCAACCGATCTATAGTCGTTCTGATTTTCGGTGTCGCTGACTTGACAATTTTTCGAAGAGTAAACGCTCAGAGTCGGGGCGTTCTTCGCCGAGGCGCGAGATTTCGACACGACCTCTTGGAGGGGACGCTCGTTTTTTGCGAAGAATCACGATTGGCCGGTATTGATTTCCGACCGAGTGAAGGGACCGAAATCACGCGGTCAACGGCTGATTTCTCATATCGATCAATATTGATAACTGTTGTCCTTGCCTCGCTGGCGGGGAATAACAAGTTTGTTTTGAAAAAGCGGGTTCTTACCTCTAACGTTTATTTGTACTTACAATTAATTTGACACGAAATTACCATTCAAATTATTTGTCTGTTTCTCAACATACCGCCCACCTCGAAACAATAGTTTCGAAAGAAAACAAAAGATGCGAGTGACTCAGAAAAGGTTTCGAGTAGAATTGAGCGAGGCGTTCGGCATGTCGAGGCGAGACTTGACATCACTTGTCGGCGCTTTCCGACTTCTCAATATCGATCGGCAGAAGGCACAGTCTACCGATCGGACGCTTGTACTCGGACGACGCCGTTTTTACCGTAACAACGCGAACCAATTCGTCGAAACCCGGGTGACACAAAACAACGCGGCCGAGCTCCCACTTGCACGGTGGAAGCAGTGGATTGCGAAGCAAAACCAACTGTCCCACCCAAATATTTGGCTTCTCAATATGTCGCCATTTTCCCCGCTGTTGCAGCATGTTAATATAATCGCTCTGCCACAACTTCCAAAAACGCTCGGTGAGCTGCCGAACCAACTGCCATCGAGATAGGCGATTTTCTTTTACCTGTAACAGGGAAGGCTCCGGACTCGAGTTAAGAGCAGCACCAATGAGAAAATGCCCGGGGGTCAGCGGATCGTATGTATCTATGGAGTCGGAGAGCGGTGCTATGGGCCTAGAGTTGAGGCATGCCTCAAAGTTACAAAGAAGCGTGGAGAACTCTTCGAACGTCAGCGTGTGCGCTCCAACCACCCGGCGAATGTGGTGCTTCACGCTTCGAACACCGGCCTCCCATAGGCCGCCAAAATGAGGGGCGGAAGGAGGCAGAAAATGCCACTCGACATTGTCCGAAGCAGTCCTATTCAAAAAAACGGGATCGCGAAGAGCCGCTCTAAACGCGACTGTGAGTTCGCGGTCCGCTCCGACGAAGGTGGTCCCGTTATCGGAGTACACCGCCGTCGGAAGACCCCGTCGAGCCACGAATCGCGAATAGGCCCCCAAAAATGCCGGAGTGGCGTACCCCTCGACCAACTCCAAGTGTACCGCGCGCGTTGCCATACACACGAATATGGCGATGTAGGCCTTTCGGGAGGCCACTCCGCGCCCAGACATCGCTCGAACTAGTATCGGGCCAGCATAATCTACTCCGCAGTGAATGAATGCGCGCGCGGGAGGAGAGACTCTGAATTGCGGGAAGTTCCCCATAAGCTGTGTCGGGACGGCAGCTCGCTCGCGAGTGCACGCGACACACCGATGGATGACCGATCTGACCGCACCGCGAGCTCGGATAACCCAGTACCTTCGCCGCAGCGTTGCCAGAGTAAGCTGGATGCCAGCATGGAGATATCGCCTGTGAATATCCTGTATGAGGAGCTGGACGAGAGGATGGGGCGCGAGAACGATCGGATGTTTGACGTGAGCCGGGATGGGCGCCCGCGACAACCGCCCACCAACACGAATTATTTGATCTTCGTCCAAATACGGCGCGAGAGGCAACAGTACGCTTTTCGATGAGAGCGCGTCTCCCCTTCGAAGCGCGGTCAGCTCGCGCGCGAATAGCTCCGCTTGAATGGTTTTTACCCAAAAGTTCGTCGCGCGTTGAATTTCGTGACCCGTCAAGGATGAGGGACTCTCGACGCGCTCAGCCGGCAACGTAATACGTCCGCGAGTACGCGAGATAAATCGCATAACGTAGGCGGTGATGCGCATTAACTTCGGCCACGACGAGTGGCGCGCGGCGAGATCCCACACGACAGGGTCTCTCGACATCGCGACGAGAACCTGCGTCTTTACATTTTGTTCCATTGAGGTCTCAGGGTGAGGGTCGACAGGTACCGGCCAGTCGGAGATCGGATGCTTAAGCCACAATGGACCATGCCACCACAACGGATGGGATGCGAGCTGATGCCCGGAATTCCGCGAGACGCGCAGTCGGCGGGGTTGTCGATGGTGGGCACGTGTCGCCACGAAGCGGAGGGAAGTAGGGTCTGGATTTCCGCGACGCGATTTGCCACGAACGTTCGCCACCGTAACGGATGCTGCGTAACCCACGCAAGGACGACCGTGGAGTCCGTCCAGCAGTAGCACGGAACCTCGGAAAGGTGGAGGGACGTGATCACGAACTCCATTAATCTGGAGAGCAGCACCGCTGCTGCGAGCTCCAATCGCGGAATGCTCAATGATTTAACGGGCGCCTAGACTTTCCGACGAGGAGCATCGAGGAGACCTCTCCGGAGATCGAGAGAAGCCTCAGATAAACCACGGCTGCATACGCATGAGAGGACGCGTCCGCGAACCCGTGCAGCTCGCAGGCCGTCGTATCCGATCCGCGTCGAACCCATCGATCGAGTTGAAGGCCATCAAGTGACAGGAGTGACGCCCGAAGAGCTTCCCACTCATCAGCGAGATCGGGGGGAAATTGGTCATCCCAGTCGAGCTGTGATTGCCACAGTCGCTGAAGAAAGATTTTTGCCGTTATGGTAACCGGAGCACTCCACCCCAACGGATCAAATATTCGCGCGATATTCGAGAGAATCGATCTTTTCGTTATCGAGACAGAGGGAGGGCAGGAAATGCGGAACCGAAACACGTCCTTAGCGGGGTGCCAGCATATCCCGAGGACTTTAACCTTTTCGCCTGGTTGAAGGTCCTTGCTGCATGCCAAACCGTGATCGCTGTCATCAATGTCGCTCAAAAGAGCCGACGAGTTACTGGACCACTTACGCAAATTGAATTGGCCGCAGCACAGCAGTGAGCATACTTGCTCGCGCGCCTGCTGAAGCAGAGGGATATCGTCGGCGCCGAACAAGACGTCGTCAACATAAATGTTATCCGTCAAGGACGGACACGGCTAACGGATAGGAATGCCCTTCATCGCGGACCAGTTGGCGCAGGACTCGTAACGCCAAAAACGGCGCCGACGCCATGCCGTACGTCACGGTCAAGAGCTTATATTCTTGCACGCGCTCCGTCTCGGTATCCACCCATAATATGCGTTAATAATTTGTGTCACGCAGATCAACGACGATCTGCCTATACATTTTCTCGACATCGGCCGAGTATACGTAGCGAAACTGTCGCCATCGCATCACGACCGCCGCCAAGTCCGTTTGTAGTTTCGGTCCTGGAAGCAAATTATCATTAAGCGATTTCCCGCTAGACGTTAGACTCGACGCATTGAACACCACGCGCAAGTGTGTGGTCGCACTACCGTCGCGAAAGACGGGATGGTGAGGAATATACACGCACTGAGAGGATTCTGAGAGAGGTGAGGCTCTGCGCATGTGTCCCAGAGCTTCGTATTCCCGCATGAAATTGAAATATTGTTGTTTTAGCTCGGCGTTAATTTCAAAGCGTCGAAGTAAGCTTTTTAGACATCGCTCAGCGGTATCGCGAGAACGACCAATATTAATGGGAGGATCACGTTTGAATGGAAGGCGCACAATGTATCGGCCGTGGGAAAAACGCGAATGAGTGGTCATGAAGTAATCCTCGCATCGTTGTTCCTCCGGGCCGAGTACAGTCTGTCGCGGAACTTCCTCGATCTCCCAAAATCTTCTCAGTTCGCGATCGAGCGCAAGCGACGTTGAGGCCGAACAATGTTGAACAGTAATTGTTCGGCGGGATTGAAGTGAAACACTCGTAGGACCGGATACTGCCCCTCTGAAAATAGTATTTAATGCATAGGGCTGCCCGCGAGGTCCCTTCCGCATTTCGCCAAGGAATATCTCGCCATAGATATCGGCGCCGATGAGGAGCTCAATGGGATCAGAACCATTGAAGTGAGGATCTGCTAGGGCGAGATCCGCGAGATGATCCCAGTTGCACCTGGCTCGATCGAGCCCCGAATTGTAATCAGCGAGTGAAGGCAAAATCGACGCAGTGATTGTGAGACTCGGCTCTGATTTATTTTGCGGCGAGATCGTAATTTGAGCTGCAAACTTGCAGTTACCCGCTTTAAGACCGCAGATGGCAGAGAGTGAAAACTGATCTTGGAAACGACGCAGTCTTAAGGTTTGTGCAAGCCGAGCGGACATGAAGGTTATCTCCGATCCCGGATCGAGCAACGCTCGCACGTTCGCGTCGCGACCCGCCGGTGAACGAACCGTGACTCGCGCCGTCGCAAGGAGTACCGGAGTTCGATGCGATAATTCTTGCGAAGCAAACAACGCTACCGCGCCGCGATTACCTCTCGCTTCGACCGGCGAAGTCGATTCAGCAGTGATCACCGAGGCGGTAGCGCATGAGCCTGAATCAACATGGAGCATCGAATGATGCCTTTTCTGGCATCGGCGACAAGTGTATTGGCTAGGGTATGAATACAAGGCGTGTTTCGCACTGAGACAATTAATGCACCTTTGGTGCTGTTTGATGAACTCCATGCGTTGACTCGGACCTTTCTTAACAAATTGCGGACACTTACTCAAGTAATGACTCGCCTTACAAATCGGACACGAGACTGGAGACGTGGTGGCGGCGTTCACGGAGGCGGATCTTGACGGACGCGTGGGCTTAGCCGCGTTATGAGGCGTGAGTTCTTCCAAGGCTCGCACGCGCGCGGAGATAAATCTATCTAAGTCCTCGAATGTTGGAATTGCGGCATCATCGCCTCCTTTCAGTCGCCACGCCTTGTGCGTGGCGTGATCAAGTTGCTGAGTGACAAGATGAACTAGGACATCACTCAAAATTTCGTCTGACGACCGGTGGAGATTTCTGAGCGACGCGAATAGCTCGATTGGCTTTATCCTGTAGTTCGCTAAGCTCGACGGCCGATTCGCGTGTGACGGCCGGCAGGTTGCATAGCGCGGAGACATGCACGCCGACCAGTTGCCGTTTGTTATCGTAGCGCGAGACTAGCAATCGCCAAGCGACTTCAAAATTGTCGGCGGTGACTGGGACAGTTCGTATCAATTCCAGAGCACGCCCGGAGAGACTAGACGCTAAGTAATGCATGCGGGAAAATGCAGTTAACTCTGTATTTTTAATTATGAGCGACGTGAATCGATCGCGAAAACTCTCCCAGTCCTCATGGGTTCCCGAGAACGGGGGTATATTGATAGACGGTAGGTGCGACAAGGAGAGTAACGCGGAGGGATTACCGAACGCCGGTGGACTTGCCAATGGAGTTGAGTTGAGAGGAGGCTCCTAATTCTTCGAGGCATTCCGTCATGTAGTCCGCCGTCCTCTGGAAGATCTCCTCGTGTTCCTCGAACTCCGCATTGTCGAAGTAGCCGACGTTCCTTCCGTTTGGCCCCTGGAAAGACATGGATCAGCGCAGCGTGAGAGGCCGTGCACAGCGCCCAAGCTTCTTTCAGGCCCGTCAGTCGCGATCGAATTAGCGCTGGCGTATAATTGTTCTTTCCGAGTTTTTTGAAATTCGGAAGAGCTCGCGCTACCGAGTGCAGTTGTGACTGCTGCTTGGTAAGCAACTGCTCACTCATGATGTTGTCAGATCTCCGTCACAGTGGTCACTTCCAAGGTCGTTGAGCTTCCACAATTCCTTCGATCCGGCTCGAAGGACCAACAATGTCGCGTACGCGAGGTGGGTTTCCCCTTTTTCATTTTCGCGTTGACCGCGGACGCCGGTATCGCTCAGAGAGAGCGCGAAGGAAAGAGCAGCTGACAAGAGAACTCTCGAGAGATAACTCCGAATGCAGTATCACAAATTAGTTTATTTTTCGAGTACACGTTCAGTCTTAGAAGTTATGTCCGAATTACTCAACCGATCTGTAGTCGTTCTGATTTTCGGTGTCGCTGACTTGACAATTTTTCGAGGAGTAAACGCTCAGAGTCGGGGCGTTCTTCGCCGAGGCGCGAGATTTCGACACGACCTCTTGGAGGGGACGCTCGTTTTTTGCGAAGAATCACGATTGGCAGGTATTGATTTCCGACCGAGTGAAGGGACCGAAATCACGCGGTCAACGGCTGATTTCTCATATCGATCAATATTGATAACTGCTGTCCTTGCCTCGCTGGCGGGGAATAACAAGTTTGTTTTGAAAAAGCGGGTTCTTACCTCTAACGTTTATTTGTACTTACAATTAATTTGACACGAAATTACCATTCAAATTATTTGTCTGTTTCTCAACAATATTCATATAGAATATTTTAGAATATTCTATACCAAGCGGGAATAACAACACTCATATCGTTTTTTGCATGTTTGTTTTAAGAAACCATACCGCGACATAAATCATTCTGTCATATAAAAAAACCTACCAAAATACTAACAACTAACGTTATCGCAACCGTTCCGCCTAATAGTTATATTTCTACGAGCATGCGCGGCGTCTCACGGGCGCCTTGTTTTACCAATGATCATCGCGATTGCCCGCTTGCGCATGCTCGTTCACAGCCGACATCTTGTCAATTTTGACAGCGGCCAATTACGCGTACTGCGCTCGGGTCACCTCGCGCAATTTTCAAAACGCGCAAAATCATTGGCGCATCACGCGAAGGTAGGGCTCTCTTCAAAAAATTATAAAAGAGGAGCCCACACCCGGCTTGTCAGCCTTATCGTCTTCCGCCGTGAACCGCATATCGCAAACCGCATACTTGTAAAACCACTAAAAAACTCGTTGTCAACCGCCGCTTTTTCCGCACTTTGATTATGATTCTGATTTTCTCTGTAAATTAAGTAAGATTATAAAAGTTTGTTGAAGTGTTCGTTCTTAATTGTTTATAATATTAAAAGTCGGTTTTAATACAAAAGGTGACTCATCCTTTGGGTGCCGCGCGATCCTTTCTCTCGCAGCGCGTTCGTGAACATATTTCTGGTCCTTCGAGCCGGATTCGTCGCACCGGCAACCGCAAGTTCGCGAGCGTGACTCCTCGTGTGAGTGAAGGTGTGAACATCTGTGTGCGCAGCCGTCATGGATGTGCCCACGCTGGTCGATTGTCAGCGTGAGATTCAAATTCGAATCTCACGCTCTGTAGAGTACTTGAAGAAGCTGGGCAGCGCCAATATCACCACCAGTGCTATCGCCACACGCACCAGAATCCTGGATCAGCTGTGGACAAAGTTCGAGACGCAGCATGACCTTATCCGAGCGGCCTTGAAAGACAAATTCAGTGAGAGCAATTATTTCAAATCAGATTTCCATGCAGATACAGAAAATCTGTACGTAAGTCAGAGAAGCATACTTGATGGCTACGCCGAACACTTTCGTGCACCAAACGTAGCTCCTTCTGCCGACGTCACGCCACGGTCGTCACTGCCGCGCATCAAGGTACCGCCATTCTCGGGTGCTTACGCTGATTGGTCGTCGTTTCGGGATCTCTTTCTCTCCGTCGTGAGTGACAACGCGATCTCCAACATCGAGCGCTTCCATCACCTCCGCTCATGTCTGACGGGACCGGCTGAAAAATTAATAAAGTCGTTACCTGTCATTAGCGACAATTATGAGCGTGCCTGGGCGATACTGGACAAGCACTACAACAATAAAAGGGAACTGATCCGCTCCAACTTTGCCACGTTCATCGCCGTGCCAAAGATGAAGGGAGATACCGCAGAGGAGTTGAGACGCATCCACAACGCCGTTACTGCTGCCGTCAACGGTCAGGAGGTCATCGGGCGTCCAATAAACTCCCACGGGATGGACATCTTCAACTTCCTGGTGACTGAGCTGTTTGATGCACGCACACGTCTAGAGTGGGAGTCGTTCATTTCAGACACATCAGAGCCAGCACAGAACGAGGCACTCGGTGACTTTATTAGTCGGCGGATCTTAACGCTCCATGCCGCACGACCGAAGGGCGTCAGCAAACCGTCCGGAGATGCTCCACGGATCGCCAAGGCACACGTCACGAAACACCACGGACCTGAACCGCCGCACTGTGCCCTGTGTCGCGAGAAGCACACCTTGATGACCTGCCGAGACTTCAAGGCCAAGACAGTCAATGAGCGTAAAGCATTCATAGAGACAAGCAAGCTCTGCTACAATTGCTTAGGCAACCACTTTTTATCTCGCTGCCAGTCAAAGAAGAACTGTCTCACATGCGACGCACGACACCACACGATGTTGCACGAAGCACCGACGTCTTCACTGTCAGCTGAGGCCACCACACGCGCCACCACACTGACCACGACTCTGCAACATCAGGATCACAAGGCCGTTCTGCTGGCAACAGCTCGAGTGAACATCGCCGATCGGTACGGTTCACCACACGCCGTACGCGCTCTGATCGACCAATGCTCTGAGGTGTCGATCATTTCAGAGACCTTGGCACAACGCCTTCGCCTTCCTCGAGTCTCGACGGATCTCTCGATCTTCTGCATCGGAGGGACCCGCTCAGGATCCGCTCGAGGCAAAGTAACGCTGCACGTAACATCAGACGTGACCAATGCCGAGCTCAGCGTGGTAGCCTTTGCGCTGCCTCGCATATCACTGCAGCAAGGATCAGTCTCACGAGGAGAACGCAGCTGGCCTCATCTCAAAGGACTCCAGCTGGCCGATCCTCGCTTTTTGGACGACGACCCAGCTGAGTTACTCCTAGGAGCCGAGGTCTATTCCTTGATTCTCGAGGAAGGCCTCCGCAAGGGAGATTCAAGGATGCCGATTCGCCCAGCAAACAAACCTGGAGTGGATCCTCTCTGGCGGATACGACGCAGCAACAGTCAACGGACATCGCCGCACATTCCGATGCACCGCCGATCATGACCTCGCCGATCTCGTTCGCCGCTTTTGGGAGCAGGAGAGCGAGCAAATATCTCGGGCTCCACTCACTCCTGACGAAACCAAGTGCGAGGAGCTCTATGCGCGCACCGTCACACGCACGCCCATCGGAAGATACATGGTGAGACTGCCTCTCGCATCACCACCGACGACTCTTCAAGACACTCGCCGCCCAGCGGAGCACCTCCTGAAAGCCATGGAGTCCAAGGGCAGCCGAGACCCTCGATTTGGTGACCTCTATCGCGGTTTCATGCAGGAATACGAGGACCTGCAACACATGAAGAGGGTAAACATCGCAACAACGGCGGAGAAGATCAGATGCTACTTACCGCATCACGGGGTCCTGAAGGAGTCGAGCACGACGACGAAGCTTCGAGTCGTGTTCAACGGCTCTCAACGGACACGAACCTGGTACCTCGCTGAATTCACATCTGCTGACTGGGGCGAATTTACTGCCAGCGCTCACCGACGTACTGCTGCGGTGGCGTTGGCACCGGTATGTCTTCGTCACAGACATCGAGAAGATGTACCGCCAAATTCTCGTACATCCTGAGGACTGCAGTCTTCAAACAATACTGTGGCGTCATAACAAAACAAACGAGATCCAGGAGTACGAGCTGCTGACGGTGACCTACGGCATGGCTTGTGCACCGTTCCTGGCCATCCGAACGTTGCGGCAGCTCTGTGCGGACGAGGGGGCGCAGTTTCCTCAAGGGGCCACAGCACTTCGGCGAGATTGCTACGTCGACGACGTAGTCACCGGAGCGGACAACCTCGACGATGCCATCAACCTCCAAACAGAGCTGCGCAACCTCTGCATGGCGGGCGGGTTTCCGCTGAGGAAGTGGGCTTCAAACAATCCGGACGTCCTCACCGGAGTCCCACAGGAGCATCGGCTGCAGCAAGGACCACATTCCTGGGACGACGAGAGCCATTCGACCTTGGGCCTGCGATGGCATCCTCAAGAAGACCGGTTTGCCTTCACCATACATCCTCGTGTAGTCAGCGAGTTCACGAAGCGACGAGTCCTCGCAGAGACTGCACGGCTGTTTGACCCGATGGGCTGGCTCGCACCTGTCGTGATTCGGGCGAAGATTCTGATCCAGACCACCTGGCTTCAGCAACTCGACTGGGACACTCCACTGCCGGCCAAGGACGTCAAACGTTGGCACCAGCTGTTGAACCAGCTACCTCTGCTCAGCAACATACGAGTGAATCGCTGGCTCAGAACCGACAGCGATTACTCCACGGTGCAGATCTACGGCTTCGCAGATGCATCAGAGCGCGGATATGCTGCAGCCGTTTACATCCGCAACTCTGAAAGGGAACAAATCTCAATCAATTTACTCATGGCGAAATCCAAGGTCGCACCCGTCAAGCAAGTTTCATTGCCTCGCCTTGAACTGTGCGCTGCTGTGCTACTCACCACGTTGACGTTGCATATCCGAAACACGCTCGGCTTGACATCAACTCCAGTGCACCTGTGGTCCGATTCCAAGGTCACTCTCCATTGGATCCAGGGACACGCCGCTCGCTGGAAAACGTTCGTCGCCAACCGGGTAGCTCACATCCAGACTAAGCTCCCGGACGCTCAGTGGAGACACGTGGCCGGGAAGGACAATCCTGCAGATTGCGCATCACGAGGAATTAATCCGGCAGAGTTAATCAATCACGCGCTATGGTGGACTGGACCTACCTGGTTGGCATTGGATGAGACGGCGTGGCCCAGCTCAGAGGTCGACATCTCAGAGGACGACCTTCCGGAACAACGCACCACCAGCCTGATGACCAAACGTGCCACCATCATTGAACCGGATCTTCTCCTTCGGTTCTCCACACTCCATCGGCTGCTGCGCGTTACGGCCTGGTGTCGTCGATGGCTCAACGTGGCGAGCCGAGAGGTCACACTTAGTCGCCCGCTGCCTCCTGATGAGCTGGACGCCGCCCTACTCCAGTGGCTTCGAATTGTGCAGGCGCTCCACTTTCCGGACGAGGTAGCCGCTGCCATCGCGGGACGCCCCGGTCCACCACGCAGTCCACTGATCAAACTCAGTCCATTCCTCGACGACCAAGGTGTACTGCGCGTAGGAGGGCGCCTCAAACACGCTCTGCTGCCCTACGACGAGAAGCACCCGGTGATCGTCCCGCCGGCCTCCTGGATGACGCGACTGCTCATCGAGTCCTGCCATCGTCGGTCTCTACACGGCGGCGTCCAGATGACTCTCGGCTTGCTTCGTCTTCGATTCTGGGTGCCACGAGGAAGGACCGTCGTCAAGCAGCAACTTCATCGGTGCGTCACTTGCACTCGCTGGCGAGCGGCCATTCCACAGCCTCCAATGGGCAACCTTCCGCGTGACCGAGTGACGCCGACTCGGCCATTCCTGAGCACTGGCCTGGACTACGCGGGACCCATCTTCATCCGGACCAGCAAGGGGCGCGGACACCGCTCACAGAGAGGATACATAGCTGTCTTCGTATGCTTCTGGTCGAAGGCTATCCACCTCGAGGTCGTCTCGGACTACAGTTCCGAGGCCTTCATCGCCGCCTTACGCCTTCGTCTCCCGCAGAGGCCTGTGTACGGACATGTACAGCAACTGCGGCACGACGTTCGTCGGCGCCGATCGCGCCCTGCGCGAGCTCTTCAAGGCGTCAACCTCCGAGGGCCATCACATCGCCCGCGCCGCCAACAATCAAGGGATCCGCTGGCACTTTAATCCGCCAGCGGCCCCTCACTTCGGTGGTCTGTGGGAGGCTGCCGTGAAATCAACAAAATTCCACCTCCGTCGAGTAATCGGCGAAACCACCCTCACATATGAGGAGCTTAGCACACTTCTCACGCAAATCGAGGCGTGTCTTAATTCTCGTCCGTTGCAGGCTTTATCAGACGATCCGGACGACACTTCAGCGCTCACACCAGGCCACTTCATTATCGGGGCGCCGCTATTAGCCGTACCTGAGCCATCGTTAACTGGTCAACCAGCATCCACTCTGTCACGCTGGCGTCACCTCCAATTGATGCGAGACCATTTTTGGCAGCGTTAGTCAGCAGAGTACGTGCACGGCCTCAACCCCCGTACCAAATGGGTCAAGGCCGAGGCCGCACCTCACGTGGGGGACCTCTGTCTCATTCGCTCGGAGCTCACCCCTCCGACCCGATGGCCTCTCGCACGGATCACGAGACTGCATCCCGGGGACGACGGTGTCGTCCGCGTGGTGTCGGTCCGCACCGCCACATCCGAATTCGTGCGCCCGCTCGTTAAATTAGTCATGCTTCCGGGCGCGGATTGTATTTCTGGCATGACTAACGCAGACACGTCGTCTGCCGGCACGTAATTCATCTCGCGACACTTTTCACCTCATGCATTGTATCACTTGTCACATCTCTTTTTTTCTTTTTTTTTGATCCATCACCGCACTGATAATTGTTCCGTCGTCGCACTGCACTACACACCTCATCATTTCTCACCAAACACGCGGTTCATTGTATCAGCTGATCGATTCACATACCACGCGATCATCACATGTCTTTCAGCACGTCGGCGCGTCTACCCCACCATCGATCACTATCGACTCGAGACCGAAATTCCACATATGTTGTCGCTGCGCGACAAGGCGGGCGGGAATGTTCGAAATGCATACTAGAATTATGTGATATCATACGCGTAAGGAAATATCATATTCATATAGAATATTTTAGAATATTCTATACCAAGCGGGAATAACAACACTCATATCGTTTTTTGCATGTTTGTTTTAAGAAACCATACCGCGACATAAATCATTCTGTCATGTAAAAAAACCTACCAAAATACTAACAACTAACGGTATCGCAACCGTTCCGCCTAATAGTTATATTTCTACGAGCATGCGCGGCGTCTCACGGGCGCCTTGTTTTACCAATGATCATCGCGATCGCCCGCTCGCGCATGCTCGTTCACAGCCGACATCCTGTCAATTTTGACAGCGGCCAATTACGCGTATTGCGCTCAGGTCACCTCGCGCAATTTTCAAAACGCGCAAAATCATTGGCGCATCACGCGAAGGTGGGCTCTCTTCAAAAAATTATAAAAAAGGAGCCCACACCCGGCTTGTCAGCCTTATCGTCTTCCGCCGTGAACCGCATATCGCAAACCGCATACTTGTAAAACCGCTAAAAAACTCGTTGTCAACCGCCGCTTTTTCCGCACTTTGATTATGATTCTGATTTTCTCTGTAAATTAAGTAAGATTGTAAAAGTTTGTTGAAGTGTTCGTTCTTAATTGTTTATAATATTAAAAGTCGGTTTTAATACAAAAGGTGACTCATCCTTTGGGTGCCGCGCGATCCTTTCTCTCGCAGCGCGTTCGTGAACACATGGGTTGAACCATTAGCAGTTGCTGGTACAAGTTGTAATACTGACAGTGAAAATTCCTCTACAGAAGAAATTCGTGAACAATTAAGTAATAAAATAGTATAGTTTGTTCATTATAAATTGTTTAGGATTGAGAAAAATTCGCCGCGCTCGATCAAACGAAAATTCACGGATCAGTCGAGAATTTAGGTAAAGGCAAGTGCCGCGGGCCTAACACGGCAGCACCTCGCGCCACGCACCGCGGGAAGCGCCGCGGAAGCAAATTTTCGGCCAATTAGCGCGTTCCGCGCGTACCCCTCGCGATTACGCGGTCGATAGCGTGATCGATGAGGGCAGCATTCCGTCGGAGACAGTCGTAGTGGAGAGAGAGCCGGCTTTGGTCGCAAGTCAGACTAAAACAATTCGCGTTACGGTGTAATAAATGCGTGAATGTACTATCGCGACAAATACGAACAGATTTGCGCGGTATTTTGTGACATATCGAGAGTGAAAAGTTAACAAGTAATCGGATCTCGTTCGCGACGCAACATAGAGGTTCTCGCGACGAATTCGCCATTCTCTCGTGCACGCTACGTGCACGTGATCGAATATTACGAATATTCGGATCCTGCTGGAGGATTTATTGCGATATTCGCGTACAGGTGAATGCATGTCGTGCATTCTCTCTCTCTCTCTCTCTCTCTTCTCTCTCTCTCCCGCGCTCTCTCTCGCAATTGTCGTAGCACGCCGTCGCGACGAGTTCGCCGTTGTATTGTGCACGCTGCGTACACGTGATCGACTCCTGCGAATATTCGAATCCTTCTGGAGGATTCTGTGTGATAGTCACCTGCAGATGAATGCATGTCGTGCATTCTCTCTCTCTCCCTCTCTCCCTCTCTCAGGAGTGTCGTCACAGTGTTTTCGATTTCCAAAATCTTTCACGCGGTGTGCACGTGCAAGCGGCTAGCGACTCAAAGATTTGGCCAGAATCGCTTGCATTATTGTCGTCGAGCGATTGTAATCCTGCGTTAATCTTGTGAGTTAATTTTCGTTGTGAGAAGTGATCGTGAACAAGATAATGTAAGACAATTATTGAATCGCGTTAAATCATATGTGCGCGTTTTCGATAAATTATAACGGTCGTCTACAAGAGGACAAATTTGTTATTGTACGATTCGCGATCGTGACTTTCAAATAGGACATTGTTTTTTTTTTTGCGACAAAAGACATTGGTGTCGATATCGAACAAACAGTGTTCTTTTTGTGATCGCGAGCTTAGAAACGAATAATTGTTTTGTACGACGCTTGATACACAATCAGGCGTTCGATAAGTGATCAATTGTCAAATGTAAATTTGCTGCGCGTACAGCAAACGCTTTCGATTCTCATATCGAGTTTTTTCTTTGGTTTGTTTGTGTCAAGTCCAGGTGACTTTCAGACGTGTGATATAATAAATTGATCTGTTTTTGTTCATCAAACTCAAGACTCCTTTTCAATTCGGCCTCCTGCGTAAATCATCAATCTCAGCGCACACATGGGTGCGCGATCACCCTATTAAGATACAATCCACTCAACAATTATCCTATTGTCCATTCATCACATCTCTCATGAGATTCCTATGATTTCTTTCCAATAAGAAAAAAAGGGGTGAAGGATCTGAGAGGCGGCGCGCGAGACGCGGCCCTAAAAAGGCCGAGCATGCTCGTTCGTCGCAGCTTCGTGTCGGACCACGGTTCATGCCGCGCGTACGCAACATAAATACATTTGTAATATTAATCTAACTTATAAAAATATATTTTATCTTTCCAAAGCGGCAGCAAGAAAAAGAAAATTAAATATAGACAAATATTTAGAAGAAATGTTAGAAGAGAAAAGATTGAAATGTGAAGCAGATAATAAAAAACACACAGAAAAGATGGAACAACTTGATGATATAAAAAGCTTATTAAAAAAGCTAATTGACAAATAGTTTTATATATGTTTAATTTTTTATTTTTAGGGCTCCGACACAATAAAAGGAATTTCTTGTTCTTTATGCAGGATTCACACAGCATAAAAATTAAATTTTCTGATTGGACATCGGACGTCGTACGTCGAATATCGGACGCTGTGTGAATCCTGCATTATTCCTTTCATTGTATTTAAGCTCTTATATTTTTGTTTATTAATGAATATGTTTAATGAATGTTGCTTTTTATGTTCATAGATGTTAGGGCCATTCCTACTGTGGAATGATCCCTATGTTAACAAATTTTGTTTAAATTTTGTTTTAATTTTATTTTGTTTTTTAGTTTATTTGTACTTAATTTTTATTTAAAACATTATTAAAAATTAATGTTAAAAAGAATAAAAGATGAAACAGAAAATGAAAATGAAACTAAAAATGAAACTTTATGTAACTTTATGAAACATTATGTGATAGAATAAGACCTAAAAGACTTTTTCATAGTTTAAGTATTTTTAGGTATAAATTAATAAAAAAATAAGACAAATAAAATAGTTTTTATTTATTAATGGTATACAAATGGTATAAAGATTATAAATAAAGTATACATTCTTAAAAATATATATAATGTATTTTATATGTATATGTATATTATAAAAATAGTTGACGATTTAGAAGTGCTTGGGCGATAAAATCTCTTTTTTGTATGCCTTCTTCTTTAGTTGCACTATCGATAATTTCATGATTTTCATTTTGTCCATCATTAACAATTATAGGTATATCTATTATATCATTATGTAATAAACATATATTATGTAAAATGCAACAAGTTACTATATATTTTGGTATTAAGTCAGTCCTAGTCATTGGTAAAGTATCGAGAATACTTCTAAATCTTCCTTTTAATAATCCCAATGACCTTTCTACAATCATTCGTGAAGAAGAATATATTTTATTATAATTTGTTTGAGTTTCTGTCAAATGCCCATTATCTCGAAAAGGTATCATAATGTATTTTTGTATTCCATATGCAGAATCCCCCAATAAGTGACTATTTTCAGGAAAATTTTCTTCTGTGCACATATTCTGAAATCCTGATAGTCTGAAGACTCTCATATCATGTACGGACCCAACTTGTCCAGCATAACAGTGAATAAATTTTAGACTTGAATCACATATAACCTAAAAAATATTTATTTATAATAATATTAAGTTTATCCAATTCACACACACACACACACACTTTTATGTACCTGTAATTGTATTGAATGATATCCTTTTCTATTTATATAACATTCGGGGTTCTTTTTTGGTGCTGCTATTTTTATATGAGTACCATCAATTGCACCTAATACTTTTGGGAACCCATATCTATTTTTTATTGTTGTCCATGTAGCTGTGGCTTCTTCCAGGGATGGCCATTTTATAAATGTATGCAAATGGTAGTATAAAGCATTGACTACTTTCATAACACTTCTCCAAGCTGTTGCTCTTCCAATACCAAATCGATCACTTACACATCTATTACAAAAATATTCTAGGTCAGATTTTTTTAACATTGTAATTATATACTTAAAGAAAAAAATAAACTAGATAGAAGAATTTTATATATAAAATTATGAAATATTTACCTGTATGAATTGGGTGTGGCCATCATCCAAATAGCTATTAATAATTGCTTCTCAGGTGTTATTGGATGACGCCCGAATTTTTCTGAGTGTTTCTGAAGATGAGGAGTTAATAATTCCAACACAAATATAAATGTTGCCGTTTCATCCTGTACAAAGTACATGACTTTTTATACTTTCTGATATGTAATATTTTATATTTTTGTATTTTTGTTTAATACCTTACCGAAAATGGGTTTTAAATTCCATATCTGAATATAATGATACAATATTTTCAACGTAATTTTTACATTTTGTTCTAGGTATTTTAATTTGTCGTCTCATTTCATTTATTAATTCCATTTCCAAATCGCTTTCACTTGATGACTCACTCGAATCATATATATTCTCGATTAAATTATATGTAATTAATGCAATAACGGTATTATCCATTTCACCAATTTTTCACTCGATGATTATTAGCGAAAAAGGTTAGTTAAAAGTCTGCTGAAAGCGTACTGTAGTGCGTTCCGTTTTACTATTTTGCAGTAGCTTCAAAGTGCACAAAATTAAAAAGGAACGCTGTCAACAGTACACTTGCATGACGTCATAGTGCCAGTACTTGCAGTGCATAATGGAACGCACCCTGTGATTCAAAGTAACGTGTATTGTATATTCGATCAGTAGATTTTCGGAATTTGCGTGCAGCCGTTCTCCGCGAGTGTGTTAAATATTTTTATTTTCGACTCGGCGAGAGAGTCACGAAATTACCGTTATCTCATTGTCACCTTTTTTTTGTATACCGCGCCGTGTCTTGAATTATGTTATTGTGACCTCTGTATATACCGCGTGTCCGCGATAATAAGTTTGAACAGCACACCGTTTACCAATTTTTCTTTGTGAATTCCGTTCGTATAATATTGTCGCGAAATTGTTTAAAGTATTCAATATTGTTATAATTAATGACAATTTAACAGATCGATTCCGTCATACCGACATATTCGCATATATCATTATATTATATTCTTTCATACCGCTAGCCTCAATATTAATGTTTATTATATAATTATATTGTCCATTTATACTTATTACATGTAAAATTGTTAGTCTTAAGTGTTCGAAATATATATATGTTTATTCATGTCAACATGTGTATGTCTTTCTAACTACCTCTCTCTCAACCATAGACCAAAAATCCTATAGACCCGCGACTCACTGCCGAATTTTGACGAGTTACCTTAAGTACCGTTTTCATTAATATCGTGGCGCATTCACACACGACTGGCGCCCAATTTTATCATGAGTTACCGAAAGTACTGAAGTACGAGTAATTAACTCTTTTGTTACCGATTTTTAACGTTTTATGGTTTGAACTAGTAGAATATTTAAATTGAACGCTCCCCTGTCCAAACTTGGCGTTTCGGAGCAGGAAAAGACGTTGCAATGTCCAGATTTAATAAAGATTATTCTCGATGCTTAATCCATACACTGAATCGGAATTTGCGCCGACTTCTTTATCAATTCGCCAGTCTGCAAAAAGGCCACTTTTTGTATTAGTTTTCCAATAAAATTGCACGTCTAAACCACCAAGTCTTAATATAAGTTATATTTAGCTCGTTTATAGAATATAATTGCCTATCGAATTACTACCTTGATGTCTAAAATACGTCTTTTGTATCGACACGTGCAGAGCAGTGGGCAGAGCAAAGAGATTATATTTACAAATACCAATGTCAGTTAAGTTAATATTTGCACTGTTGCCAGATGTAATTCGTGTTCGTATGCGCACGATTCTCACCTAGTTTCGAGCACTCGAATCTTTCATTCAAGAATAGCAGTTGTTGAACGTATTCGCATCTTCGACCGCTCGAATCGTGCGTATGCGCAAGTTTACGAGTGATTCGAGAATAGGGCCCCATGTATTGAAACTTTTACGAGCAAATCTTAAAGATGTTATTCTTTTTATAATCAATGAAGTGTCAATGATATCCAATTTGACTTTAATGTATATACATCTTCGAGTGTCTGGCATATTTGACACTAGTGATTGTGATGATAGTTGGTTTGGTCAAAAGCATATTTTTTTATTCGGAGACTTACTTCAATTACCTCCCGTGCACAAAGTGCCTATCTTTATGCATTTATCAAATGAAAAAATTGTCAAACATCTTGGTTCCTTAAATGCTATTAATTTATGGACGACATTATTTGAACTACGAAGAATTGACAATTAATATGCGTCAACAAAGAGATATATATTTCTTACCGTGAGTTATTGTCGCGAATTCGTATTAGTTTAGTCACAAAATCTAATTGTAAAATTTTAGAAAGTATGTTTTAAAGGTATAAATTAAAAAAAATATCTTTTAAAGGTATCTTTAAAAGGTATCTTAAAAAATATCTTTTAAAGGTATTGTTCGAAAATCGAACGTCAAAAAAGTTGAAAAGTCTTAAAACATTATTGCATTAAAATTTATGCAGTCTTTTCATTCACATGCAACATGCATCATGCTTAATTTTATATTAATATTATTTTCAAATAGCGCTCGGCCGCACAGGTATACGTATACCCCGCGCCTGCGAAAAGGAAGCGCTTACGTCAAATCTCATATAATGGTAAACACCGCGGTCGCGCGAGAGGAGATACAATTTAGTTACCGATAATAACAAAACGACTATTTTCCTGAAAGTAAATAATTACACTAAACGCTCTTTCGCCCTCAGCCGAACGATAAAATTAAGAGAATCTTTCTCGACTATTCTAGAAATACGGGCCTATATAAACCTCCTCTCTCGTGATCGCGGCGTTCTTTTCCAATTGCTTGTCGCGTCAAGAGTGTGTTTATACTTTACGAAAAAGATCGCTTGTCTTTTTCGTTTTTCACGCTTAATTACCGTTGCTTGCGGACACTCAGTAATTTATCTTCGACCCGGCTTTTCTCTCGCTTATTGCATTCATTCTAATACGTTCGACTCAGCTATTTTTTTGGTAAATTCTGTGCGGTTAAACAATTGTATTTTTTGTTAATAGTTGAAATATATTTTTGTTAATGATACGCGTATGTCGAGTGCAGTACTTCTCTATCATCTCGCTTCCGACCTTCCCTTCCCGCTATCCGTTGTGCACATTTTTTGGTCCTTCGAGCCGGATCCTCCGGAACCTCCTTTGAATCCGGTGCCACGGAAGCGATAGTGCATCAGTGTCGGTGACCAGTGCTTCTGGAAAAAAGAGACAGAGTAAGAGATGGCCGACACTAAGGCAATTATTGCCACCGCCACAGTGTTATACGGCAAGATCTCTCGCGCGTACGAGAACCTTAGGAAGCTCGGCGAGGCCAATATCATCCTTGGGGCGGTGGAGTCCCGGCTTCTAAACCTCGAGAAGCTGTGGGAGAAATTCGACGGGATTAACGATACGTTAGCCGATCGCGTTGACGAAATACGCCACGATGTCTACGCAAAACAAGACATCCCTTCGTTGGGCGAAGAGGCTTACCTGCAGAACAAGGGCCTCATGCTCGACTTAAAGAGTGCTCTCCAGATTCAACTGCAGGCAGTCAGCTCTACCTCGATCGCAACAACGACTTCCGCTCCTCGGACAGCGCTGCCGAAAATCCAGCCGCCGACCTTCGCCGGAAAATACGAGGACTGGCCTTCGTTCAGAGATCTTTTCCAATCGATCATCGGCCGGAACCAGGCAGCAAAACCTGTGGAGAAGCTGCATTATTTAAAGCTTTGCGTAAAAGGTGACGCTGACTTGCTTATTCGGAACCTCAGCATCACGGACGATAACTACGACATTGCCTGGAAGACGCTGAGTGACTATTACGAAAACAAAAGATTACTGACGCGTAATTATCTCAACAATTTTTTGATGTTGACCAAGATGAAGAGCGAATCCGCCGCTGAATTGAGGAGGCTTTTCCACGGAGTCAAAACTACGGTCAGCTCACTAAAGAGCATCGATCAACCAATAGACCGCACGGAAGACCTCTTCGTCCACCTAGTCGTCGAGCTCCTCGACAATCGCTCCAGGCGAGAATGGGAGAGTGACATAAGTCACACGACGAATCCGCCCTCCTACTCCGAGCTGGAGGCCTTCATAGAACGCCGACTTTATACATTGGAGGTGCTGTTTCCGGCCAGGAACGAAAGCGGCAGCCACAGCACTTCAAAGTCAACGCGGAGCCACCACGTAAAAAAGCAAGACCCGAAAGAGAAGCCCAGGGGCCGGTGCTCCATCTGTCAGGGGGACCACTTTGTGATGTTCTGCGGCGACTACAAGGGCAAGACGGCGATGGCTCGCAAACAGCTCGTCAGTGAACACAAACTCTGCTCGAACTGCCTTGGACGCCATCAATTTTCGGAGTGCGCGTCGAAGAAGACGTGTACAGCGTGTGGCAGTCAACATCACTCCTCGCTTCACGACGCCTTCCGGGAAGCCGAGCCCTCCACAACTTCACATGTGGCTCAAGGTACACATTCTTCCTCCGCTACGGTGCTGCTCGCCACGGCCAGGGTCCGCGTCCTCGACTGCCACGGATCTTGGCAGTCCGCTCGCGCCCTAATCGACCAGGGATCCGAATCATCCCTCATCTCGGAACGATTAGCGCAGCGACTACGACTCCCTCGAATAGCAGCCGCCGTGAGTGTCTATGCAGTCGGAGAAAGAAGGACCGGAGTAGCAAAAGGGAAGGTGAGACTTACCCTGCAGTCGCGCAGCGGTGAATCGTCCACCTTCGTCGACGCGTTGGTGCTGCCGAAACTGACATTGTTCTCCGGAGGCTGTCGCAGCCGTATGAGCTCTTGGACCCATCTGAAGGACCTGGAGCTCGCCGACCCGGAATTCAGCTTCTCGGACCCCGTCGACATCCTGTTGGGAGCCGACGTATATGGGACCATCATTCGCCAGGGCCTACACAAGGGAGGTCCTCAGGAGCCTGTAGCGCAACAAACCTCGTTGGGCTGGATCTTTTCGGGTACCGTTAACTCGACGGCGCCCGGCCAACGTGTTTCCACTCACCATTGCCAAATCGAGGAGGACATCACCTGCTTGGTGCGGCGGTTCTGGGAGCAGGAGGAAGTTCGTCGGCCATCTCCGATCCTCACCAAGGCCGAACTGGAGTGCGAAGAACACTACCGCCGACATCATACTCGCTCTCCAGACGACCGGTACATCGTGCGGCTGCCAACGATCGAGCCTATCCCTGACCTGTCGGGGACTCGACGCGCCGCAAGTCGTGCTCTGCATCATATAGGAAAAAAGATTCGAGAAAGAGAGCGACTTCCAAAGCATGTATGTCGAGTTTATGCAAAATTACAAGGACCTTAACCATATGATGCCTGCGCCAGAACCAGCTGAATCGCATCGAGGTGCCTGCTACCTGCCGCATCATGGTGTGTTACGTCCAGACAGCACCTCCACAAAATTGAGGGTAGTTTTCAACGGTTCGAGCTCCTTGCCTAACGGAGACTCCCTCAACAAAAATCTCGCCACAGGACCGAATCTGCTTCCATCACTGGCCGACATTCTGCTGCGTTGGCGACGCCATCGCTTCGTCTTCGCGACCGATATCGAAAAAATGTATCGGCAGATCCTGGTACATCCAGACGACCGAAGTCTGCAACGAATCCTATGGAGAGATAATTATAAAACCGACGTTCAAGAGTATTGGTTGTGCACCGTTACATACGGGCTATCATGTGCTCCGTATCTGGCCATTCGCACCTTACGCCAACTCGCCGAGGATGAGGAGCATCGCTTTCCAAAAGGCGCCGATATCCTGCGGGGCGATGTCTACATGGACGACATCCTGTCCGGTGCCAAAAATCTAGAGGATGCAGAAACCATGATAAGACAGCTGACGAGTATATGCACGGCGGGCGGGTTCACGCTCAAAAAATGGTCCACCAACGCCTCCTACCTGCTGAGCCTCGTGGAACCGGACGCGCGCCTGCAACAAGAGGCCAGATGGTGGCTGCCCGGAGAGAGTCACTCCACTCTCGGACTTCGATGGCAACCGTGCAACGATCGCTTTCGCCTTCGCCACTCATAAGATCACCCTCTCGGCTGTCACCAAAAGATCGGTCCTCTCCTTGACGGCGAAATTGTTTGATCCACTCGACTGGCTGTCTCCCACTACCGTGCTGGCCAAGATCAACATTCAAACTATCTGGCTGCTGGGCCTTGACTGGGACGCGTCTCTGCCAACCGAGGAAGCGAGGAAATGGCTGCGGTTCCAGGAAGAGCTGGATGCATTGGAAAACCTGGGTGTGCCTCGTTGGTTAGGCAGCGTAGCGGACTCCCATCAGGAAATTCACGGGTTTGCCGATGCCTCCGAACGTGCCTACTGCCGCCGTCCTCTACCTGCGAACCAAAACAAACGGAAGTAGCAGAGTGACACTGTTGGCTGCGAAGACCAAGGTGGCTCCGTTGAAGCAGGTATCCTCACCTCGTTTAGAGTTATCGGCCGCCAGTCTTCTCGCTCGACTGGTCGCCCACGTTGTCCCTCTTATTGGCGCAGAGAAGGCACCTCTACACCTGTGGTCGGATTCCACTGTGACTCTCGGTTGGATTCGGGGTCACCCCTCGTCCTGGGTCACCTACGTGGCTAACCGAGTGAGCGAGATCCAGACGCTAACTCCGGACGCCTACTGGCATCACGTCCCCGGCCGAGATAATCCCGCGGACTGCGCTTCCAGAGGACTCTACCCCAGCGAGTTGGAGGACAACTCACTCTGGTGGCAAGGTCCGTCGTGGCTATCAGCCGGGAGCCACCCTTGGACGACCAACAGCGAGGAGCTTCCAGAGGATGACCTTTCAGAGAGGCGAGTCCGCACCCACGTCGCCGCCATCGCCGAACTGAGGACCGAACCTGAGATGCTGCTCCGATACTCCTCGCTACAACGATTGCTCCGGATCACAGCGTGGTGCCGTCGCTGGTTGCGGATCCACCGTCAGCCCCACCACGAGCACGGCCAGCTCGGCTTGATCAGCGCCGACGAAATCGAGGAAGCCCGGATCTCTTGGTTAAAGACAGTCCAGGCAGCAGCATACAAAGATGAAATTAGTCATCTACAAAGGGAGCAACCCCTGCCGTCGCGAAGCTCCCTGCTAAAGCTCAGTCCATTTTTGGACAGCGAGGGGCTCCTACGCGTCGGCGGGCGCCTGGAACATGCTCAGCTGCCATTCGATGCCACGCATCTACCAATACTACCAAGCAAATCGAACTACACTTGCCTCATCATCGACGACCACCACAAGCGAACGCTGCACGGCGGTACCCAGCTGTCTTTGTGTTCTCTTCGCCAAGAGTATTGGATTCCTCGAGGTCGCTCGCTGGTGAAGAGCCGCATCAGCCGCTGCGTAAGGTGCACAAGGTGGCGGGCCGCCACTCCTCAGCCACTGATGGAAAATCTTCCCGCTCCAAGGGTCACGCCAGGCCGGTCGTTCCTTCATACCGGCGTAGACTACGCCGGACCGGTTTGGATGCGAACAACAAGGGACCGTGGACACAAGACGACCAAAGGGTTTATCGTTGTGTTTGTTTGTTTAGCCTCCAGGGCAGTTCACATCGACGCCGCCTCGGACTACACCGCCGACGCCTTCCTTGCCGCCTTGCGCCGGTTCATCGCCAGGAGAGGAGTGTGCCACTCGTTGTATAGCGACTGCGGCACCACCTTCGTGGGTGCCGACAAGCAGCTAAAGCAACTGTTCTCCACTGCCAGTGCGGACGAACGCCGCATAGCATCCTGTGCCGCCCAAGAAAAAATCCGGTGGCGTTTTAACCCGCCGGCGGCACCTAACTTTGGCGGCTTGTGAGAAGCCGCCGTGAAGGCCATGAAGCATCATCTTTGGCGAGTCATAGGTGAAGCAACCCTCACCTATGAAGAGATGGCGACCCTACTCGCCCAGATTGAGGCCTGCCTCAATTCCCGACCGCTGCAGCCATTATCTGACGACCCGGAGGATTTAGCAGCTCTGACACCCGGTCACTTCCTGGTCGGCTCCGCTCTCGCGACGATCCCCGAGCCGTCGCTCGAACGAGAGCCGTCGGCGCGTCTCTCCCGGTGGCAGCTCCTGCAACAAATAAAGGACCATTTCTGGTCTCGGTGGGTCAACGAATATTTAAACACGCTGGCCCATCGACCGAAATGGTCCCGAATTAATCAGGAGGCTCGCGTCGGTCGACTCTGCCTAGTACGGAACGAGATCACTCCACCAACACGGTGGCTGCTTGCGCGCATAACGCGACTGCACTCCGGTTCCGACGGTAACGTTTGCGTAGTCGACGTCCGCACCGCGGGCACCAATTTAACGCGACCCGTGAATAAACTAGTATTTCTGACCGACGGCTCCGAAGCCTCACCGTAATTAAAGGGCACGCGTCGCATAATTTTTGTCTTGAAACTCTTCGTTGATCCATCTTCACATTCACTTGCACATCAATCATCACCTCATTCTACTCATTGCTCCTCTCTTCTTATCCCTACACCCCGCTCATCGCTCCACCGTTCTTATCACAATCACGACACATACACTATCACTATACGCCACATTTTCCTGAAGATCGAAATTATCACGGTCTGCGCAACGCTTTAGCCTACACGCTTCTAACCATTACACTCGAGAATAAACAGCTGATCGATTCAGCATTCCTTTGCCTAAATCCGGCGGAGCACGTGCGCTCCACGTGTGCTTCACGCGCGAACGCGTGAATAAGCTCGCGCCTCCACGCTCGAACTTCTAATTTGATTGCAGTATACTGCAAGGCGGGCGGAATGTTCGAAAATCGAACGTCAAAAAAGCTGAAAAGTCTTAAAACATTATTGCATTAAAATTCATGCAGTCTTTTCATTCACATGCAACATGCATCATGCTTAATTTTATATTAATATTATTTTCAAATAGCGCTCGGCCGCACAGGTATACGTATACCCCGCGCCTGCGAAAAGGAAGCGCTTACGTCAAATCTCATATAATGGTAAACATCGCGGTCGCGCGAGAGGAGATACAATTTAGTTATTGATAATAACAAAACGACTATTTTCCTGAAAGTAAATAATTACACTAAACGCTCTTTCGCCCTCAGCCGAACGATAAAATTAAGAGAATCTTTCTCGACTATTCTAGAAATACGGGCCTATATAAACCTCCTCTCTCGTGATCGCGGCGCTCTTTTCCGATTGCTTGTCGCGTCAAGAGTGTGTTTATACTTTACGAAAAAGATCGCTTGTCTTTTTCGTTTTTCACGCTTAATTACCGTTGCTTGCGGACACTCAGTAATTTATCTTCGACCCGGCTTTTCCCTCGCTTATTGCATTCATTCTAATACGTTCGACTCGGCTATTTTTTTGGTAAATTCTGTGCGGTTAAACAATTGTATTTTTTGTTAATAGTTGAAATATATTTTTGTTAACGATACGCGTGTGTCGAGTGCAGTACTTCTCTATCGTCTCGCTTCCGACCCGCTATCCGTTGTGCACAGGTATAAATTTAAAAAAATATCTTTCAAAGGTGAATCTTTCGAATCTAGATTAAATGAGTTATGTGATTTTATTAATAATTTGTCATCAGACACTGTTTATTGCCTACTTGTAATATGTGTGATGTTCTTAATAATGCAATGTTAAGTCGTATTGTTTCCAAAGAAATATTATTAATTGCTGAAGACACGATTAACTGTGTTCCATATTTAAAAAAAAACGCATTAAAAGTATTGTCAAATAACGATGATGATAATTCAAAAACAGCTGGACTTTCAAAACAAATTAAAATTAAAATTGGAGCAAAAGTTATGAGTCGACGTAATATCGATGCTAGTTTCGGTCTTGTAAACAGTACAATTGCTAAAGTAATTTCAATTGTACAAGATACATCTACTGATTACGTAGAAAAGGTTAAACTTTTTTCTGTTGGTAAGAGCAGTCGCTCGGAAAGTGAAAGACGCGGGTACAATTCCCGCTTCAGCGACTTTTCGGACCTATATTTTTCGCGCCTATTTCTTCATATGTAAGTTTCGAGATTAATTTATATATGGAACTTAGTGATCTCAAATCAAGAGATACAGTTCCGAATAATTAATTTTTTGTGCTTTGGCCCTGTTGGCCGATTTAAAAAAAACATCATATTTATATTCTTAATATTGAGAGCCAATAAAAATATTTCTTTCTGATTTTATTCACGCCTTGGCCTAATTACGGCGTTATTTACTAACATCTACTAAAAGGCAAATAAAAAATATAGGATCGAAAGGGTCTGAATAGCTAAGTTGGTAAGAGCAGTCGTCCGGAAAGTGAAAGACGCGGGTTCGATTCCCGCTTCAGCGACTTTTTGGACCTATATTTTTCGTGCCTATTTCTTCATATGTAAGTTTCGAGATTAATTTATATATGGAACTTAGTGATCTCAAACCAAAAGATACAGTTCCGAATAATTAATTTTTCATGCTTTGGCTCTGTTGGCCGATTTAAAAAAAACATTTATATTTTTTAAAGATGTTTATATAGAATTAATCTTATTTGTTTTAACTTTAAGATATACCTATTGCAATAACTAATTAAACAGTATGCTAATGAATTCCGTACATTTACGTTATAAATATTTGCACTTTTAAATTAAATAAATTATTTAGTAGTTTATGATACATTGTAGTAATTATTTTTTTATATAATTATATATTTGAATGTGGAATCAGATCTTTTATTCGGAAGTAACTATATTCTCGAATCTACTTTCTCTCAATACTGATCCATCATATTGGATCCGCAATTTTGAATTTTGCAATCCCGATATTAAAACATTATTGATCTCAAAAACTATTTGATAAATGTTTAACCAGAACTTGGTTTAATTAAAAATTCATCCATGTCATCGATTTTAATTGTCTTCAAATCGATTGAATGACGCTATTTTCAATAGTTTTGATAAATTTTCAATACTTTCCTCAGGTCTCTAGGAAAAAAGACCATCATTTTTACATCTTATGTGGTTCATAGATACCCATGGAACTCGAATTTTAGGTTCCATCGATAATCGAGAAATCGACCTTTTTTAACATCCTCCTTTAACAGTCATTGCTCCTTTATAATGGGAGTAAAATTTTACACATTTTAAACATTTTGGCTGTTGTATTTTTATTTCAGTGCAATCTATCACTGATGTAGTTGAATGAAATTTATTAAAGCTCTTTGGCATGTTTCGCATAATTTCTTCTTTTAAAACTCTTAAAACAACTGATTTGAGAATAGAAGCTAATTTTGGCACTGTAAGTACGAACCAATCAACATGGCCGTTTTAGAGTCCGCCGTAGTATTGTTTACATATACGTGATGTGATTTATTATTCAATACAAATACTAAAATAAACTGTATTTATGCACTAAAGTACAAGGTGCAACGTATTTGTGCCTATAAAGAAAATTGTCTTAGTAAAAATGGAATTTTCACTTCAGCATCGCAAAAAAGTACTGGTAAAGGAAAGTGTTGTGTTAAAACTTGTAATAGTAAAAAATGTAAAAATCTGGAGTAAAGTTTTCCAAAAGCTGAAAGTGCTAAAATTGCAAGAAAAAATTTATTTCAAAAAATTAAAATGATGGATAAAAGATCTGACTGGTTAAGACCATTTGAAGGTTAAGGATTATAATGAAGTTTATTGTTTATTGGTGTGCTCATTACATTTTGCAGCAAAGAATTATTTCTTTCCCGGTATGTGTATATATTATTTTTATTTACTAATACAATAGAATAAATTACTTATTAACTATTATGTGATAGATGTACATACTAAGAGAAGAGTATTAAAAGCAAATGCAGTTCCAAAATCAGTAAGCTTTTCAAAAAAGAGCAAAATTTTAGAAAAAAAAGAGAGCTGTAAGTATATTTATTTTGCACTAGTGTATGTTTTTAGTATGTAAAATATTTTAATTTGTATTTTAATTTAGGAAAGAAGATCACTTAAATCAGTATCAAAGGTTGACACGACACAGAAAGATTTTTGTCAAGAGAATGTCATTTGTGAAGCAAATTTTACAAATAATACGCATAAACCTTCACCTTCAAATGTAAATATTTATACACAAGGAAAGTCAGAAAAAAGATATGGATCAGCCTGTACTTTACGTGGAATGGAATCAGTAAACTATGACGTATACTATGAAGAACATGTTTGCTGCGATGCGATATTCATGTACCAAGTATTGACAACTTAGAAGAAGATAAAAAAGTAAAAATTAATATGAAAAACAAGAAAATTGCAGAAATTAAGACTTACTGTGAAAAAAGTGTACAAGTAACTAGCGGTGATGTTATTATTTTTCTTTGCTTCATCCATAAAAACTGAGAGATTTAAATTGCTGTATGTAATATTCAGTCATTCAGTATTTTAGATAAATCAAAGCTGGGAGCACAGGCTTTTACATAATGCATAAACATAAACCATAGCGCATAACGGAACGCGCAGCAACGCACAATGCAATACATACAGCGGGGAGCACACACTTTTGCATAAGCGCATAAGCGTAAGCATAAGAATCTTGATTGGTCTATAAACGTATGCACAAGAAATTCAACCAATCGAATTTCTTATGCACATGCTTATGCGCTTATGCAAGAGTGTGTGCTCCCCGCTTAAGACCGTATGCATAAACTTTATAATATCCTATACCAAACGACGCAACTATAGTAAGCAAGTGTAAGAATAATTTTATTATTATAATTAATAATTATTAGTATTACGGTTACTTTAGTATTGATAATTATTAATTATTACGGTTTTTTATAGTATTTGATGCTTGTCGTTTTCTTTCTGGGGGATGACAGATAATCTAACCTCTCAATAAATTATATAATTGTATATATAATAAGTTTTAACAATTTCAAGCCCAAAACAACAAATTCTGGCAATGATTTATATATATATATATAAGCAGCATTTAAAATTTTTATTTATTTATATTACATATATATATATATAAATATTTTGAAGTAAAATAATATAATGTTTGGAAATATATAATTTATTATTTTATAAAATGTAAATTATTTATTTGCATGTTATTATAGAAACATAGAAACATGGATCATAATATGTATACGTTCCAATCGCAATATCAGCAAGACGATGCCTTGGAAAATGAAAACTATTATTCTGTAATAAATGAAGATGTAAGTTTGTAGTATGAAGATGAAGATGCAATATTAATATCGTTAGTGCAGGACTATCCTTTCTTATACAATAAAGAGTTGACAGACTTCAAGGATAACATAAAAAAATAAAATGCGTGGGCAGAAATCGCAACTGCTGTAAATATGACAGGTAAGCAAAATCTTTTAATTTATTATTATTTTATTTAACTTTTTATTATATTTATTTAACTAATTTTAGTGAAAAGTTATTAATGTTCACTAAAATTACTTAAATGCAATTAAAGTAATATGAAATATTTTTTGTTTTTATCAGTTATTTTTCATTGATTGAAATTTATTATATTTTTATAATTTACATGTAAAAATAATTTTTATTATAACTTTCATTGTAGCAGAAGAATGTCAATCTTGATGGACGAGATTAAGAGAACGATACACCAGGGAAAAAAAGCAGAGAGAAGCAGAAAATACTACGGGAAGTGGAGCAGTCAAAAGAAAGCCCTTTGAATTTTATAAAAATATGCAGTTTTTAGAACGGTTCATTAAAAGAAGAAGGTATGTACAAGTCCCTGATGCTTGTATTTTTGAAATTGTATTATTAATATATTGTACCTGTGAAATGATTTATATATTTTAAAAATGAAAAAAATTTATATATTGTTATGTCCGTGTTACGTCCGTTTAACGATACGTCCCTGTATTTTACGATCGTCAGGGTCTTCTATCAGGATCTTCTATCGTCGCTAAGAAGTTGTTTATGTTAATCGTCGCGTGTTGTTCTGAACTGTCTGTCGTGCGGTGAGGACGTATCCTCCGACAGCTGTTCGGCGGACATATATTAGAATTAATGCACGTTATATTATATTGTATCGCTACGGTATATTGGCTTGTTATATTAAAGTTCATTGCTTTGCTACGCGAGTGTATTCATTTCCGGCGTGTAAGAGTTTGAGTGCGCGCGACATTTCTGTGGGATAACCCGAAGGGTGGTCGCGCACGTAACAATATTTATATTTTATAAGAGAAGACTTCTCTTACAAAGTATAAATATATAAGAAGATTTATACTTTATAAGAGGAAATTAAAACATGTTTGTGTGAATAACTACGTCGTACAAAATAAACATCTAGATAGTAATGCACGCGAGCTATTTAGTTCAAGAATATTGCAACTTCGAGTTTAAATATATGAATATACAACGTATTGTATGATAAGAAGATCGGTTACAAATCTTTTTATGATATAAAACGATTAGTTTTCATTTTTTCTTTTTCAGAACAATAACAAACATGAAAACTTTCCAAGCACCTCCAGCGGGAAAATATTCCAGTCTTCAAAAGTATGTAATATTTTAATTAATCTTTATAAAACTAAAGTGGTGTTTGTAAATCAGTCAAACCATTAATGTATCAGTGAAAACTTTAGAATATGTTTTTCAGAAATTTCGGCTCACATATGGGACAGCAAATTTTTTCTGCAAAAATGGCAACCGAGGGACAGCAAATCTCTTCTGTGAAAATGGCAACCGAGGGACAGCAAATCTCTCCTGTAAAAATGGCAACCGAGGGACAGCAAATCTTTACTGCGAAAATGGCAACCATTAAACAGTTTCCGGTTGCAAAATCTTGTAGTGCACAAAACATAAGGTAAATATTTTCACAAGCTTTAGTTTTTTTAATAATATTTTATATTTTTTTTATTTTTGGAAGAAAATTTTTTATATATTCGTGTATATTTGCAAATTGTTAATAAAATTTTTTATTTCAGAAACTTCAATACCTTTAATAAAAAGAAAATGATAAAAATAACACAAACGTAAACATAAATGCAGATTTATTAAGTACATACACAGAGAATCTGAGGTATAGTTGCTTTTACTTATAAAAATAAAATTTGTGATAAATTTAATGTAAAAAGGAAACTTTGGAATATATATATATATATATATAAATTATTATTAAAAATAATTTTTTGTTTAATAAAAAATTAAAAATAATTATTAGGAATGAGAAAAATAGCAATTATATTTTTTATATAAAAAAAAACTGATAATCTCGGCTCAAATTATTGTGTTACAATAAAAATAAAATCTCGACGGCAATCGGAGCCTGTGCGGATGACATGCACAAAATTAATAAATTAAAATGAGATCTCAAATCAAACTCATTTATTAAATTCTAAACGTTTCGACCCACTTCGGGTCTTCTTCAGTAGCTGCAAAATACAAAGAAACAAAAATAAAAGATAATCGGTACAATCAGAAAATTATAAAACTCGTATACATACAATCCGCAAATAAATTAAATATCATTCTCCTCCCTATTCAAACCGTCCGGCCGTCGGAGTGTCTCCCTAACGGTGACCATCGTCAGGAAGGAAGCAGAGCAGTGACTCCCTTACCAACACTAATCAACATAGTATAAATTAAACGTAGAAAAATCCACAAGAATTATAAATTAAAAACCGGGAAGAACACTCACCCCGACAGCAAAAACAGAGAGAAGACGATGTTACACGTGACACATCACTCTAACGACTGTGCGGTATTCTACCTCGACACAGTCGATACATATATACGCAAAAAACAAATATAAAAATAAAATATGAAAATAAAAATAAAAACAACTAAAACTTATCGGCACTCATGTCAAAGGTCTAACATAAAATCCGGTTATGTATAATCACAAAGCTAGATTTTGGTAAATTTTTCTATTAACAGATCAAAATTCTCGTTTAATTTATCGGTGTCGCTATGTAAATTTAAACTATTCCTCTGACGTTTTATGTGGATCATTTCGGATATCAAACGTTTACCTAAACCGACGGCCGGACGGTTTGAATAGGGAGGAGAATGATATTTAATTTATTTGCGGATTGTATGTATACGAGTTTTATAATTTTCTGATTGTACCGATTATCTTTTATTTTTGTTTCTTTGTATTTTGCAGCTACTGAAGAAGACCCGAAGTGGGTCGAAACGTTTAGAATTTAATAAATGAGTTTGATTTGAGATCTCATTTTAATTTATTAATTTTGTGCATGTCATCCGCACAGGTTCCGATTGCCGTCGAGATTTTATTTTTATTATATTTTTTATTCAGATTGCTTCAAATTTGTAGTATAATATTTACTAGGAATTACATATTTTATATACATCTACATAAATATATAAATAGAAAAAATAGAATACATAAAAATTTAAATTAATATTTCAAATCTTTTGTCTATTTCAGTAAAGACTCAAAGTCAAGTGTACACTCATCCGATATATCAGAAACAAATTCCGTATCAGAATTAAGTACCTCTGCCGCTGTACAGAAGAGAGATTTATTGTCAAAAAGAAAAGTAAAAGGAAAACAACCGGATGTTTTGCATAATGCAATTTGTAAGGTAACATCTTTATTGAAAAACAAATATTCAACTTCTTCGCAATCTACTGTGCAATCTACTTCGCAATCTACGCTAAAGCCCGAAGTAGAAGATGTAGCTTTTTGCCAGTTAATACTCTCAACACTAATAAATATGCCACCAAACACAAAAACAGATAAAAAGAAAGAATTATTGCGCATTATATATGATATCTAATGTGATATTCAAGTGAGATATATTTTAAGACAAAAATATATATTATATAGTACATACAAATACTTTGTTATTTTGGAAAGAATATATAGTTTATTTTATTACAATTATATGTAGTAGTACATACATAAGATTTTTATTTTATTACACAATGTACACATTTTTATTTTATTACACAATGTACACATGTACTTACAATATGTTTCTGTGTTATTACAAAAAGATTCTTACAATGTTTCTTACAATATGTTTCTATATTATTACAAAAAAGTTCTTAGAATGTTTCTGTATTATTACAAAAAGTTCTTAAATTTGTTTCTTACAATGTTTCTGTATTAGTACAAAAAAATATGCAGTTTATTTTATAATAATTATACGAAGTACAACATATATTAAATGACTTTTTGTAAATTAATCAATTTACTCCTCTCCTTTTTTCACCCACTAAGGTTAAGCTGAATCATATGTATTTCTTATTTAATAAATAGATCACGGTTCATAAGTTTAGAGGATTTACAAGCTTATTTTATATATAAAGTAAACTTTAGTAAGATGAGCAAGATTTTTAATATAAATTATAATACTTAAGTTATAACTTATATTATTATAATTTATATTAAACGTCTTATTAAATCTTCTTACTAAAGTTTATCCCGATGTTGTCCTCTTCTAACATAATCATACTGCCAACAAATCTCACCAAGTGATGTCATAAAATAATCTGCAAGTTTATCGCGTTGCTTATAAGCATTTGCAGTAGCACGATGCATGGAAGTAGGAGCTATATCTGTAAGTACACTTTCATATTGCCGCCACTGTCCAGGGATTATATTCCCTTCGGCATCTTCTGAGTCTATGAAGCAAGGAGGACAATATACTCTGGCCTGTGATTATACACAATCTTCTTGTGCTTTTATAAAGTTGTGAAGACAAATAGTTGCCATGATTGTCGTGTCTACATACTTGAGATGCATATGAATAGGTTTCCTATAAATCCTCCATCGTGCCGATAAAATTCCGAAAGTATTTTCTATAGTACGTCTTGCTCTAGACTCTAGACAATCTAAAAATCAGTGAAATGCATGAATAAAATTATGATAATAAATAAATTTATAACCATATAAAATGTTGTAACAATACATACACTACAAACCTGTAATTAAATATTTTCTTTTTTTCATCTACAAATTTTCCAGAGTAAGGTCGCATCATTTTTGTGCTAATGGCAAAACCACTATCGCCAAGAAAAAAACAAGGTAACTTAAGGTTTGTTCTTTATTGCCGAACTTTCTGCACTAGTGTACACTAGTGACACCAAAGCGTTCTGTATTGCAGTGCAACGTAGAACAAACCCGTTCTTTATCGCAGTGTAACTAAGTTCAGTGCAATAATTCAGTGTACTCGCTGCCCTAGGTCTGAAGCAGGGTCAGGCAGTGCAGTGCAAGGACCGGGTAAGTAAAAATGGCCGAAAACATAAATATAAATAAAGTATAATCACAACAAATTATAAATATTAAATTAACTTATTAAATATTTAAAAAATGGGAATAATAATCTATTTAAGTAGTTAGGTAGCTAAACAGCTAGGTTTATTTATTGTTTGTAAATATAAAATAACCTATGTGATATAATAAAAGGCCAATTTAACGAGCTTATAAGATATTAATTCAAAAATTTTTATTATTAATTTACGTCATAATATACAAAAGATAAGATAAACGTTTCGACTGTACGACAGTCTTTTTTAATATCATGCTAATATGTCAAAAAATTAATTTAGTCATATCGACCTTATTATAAATACAACATTTATGAGATTATCATATGATGAACGCAGTACAAAATTCATGTTTGTTGGCTTGAGTTAGAGCGTCAGATTTCTGTATGTCATGCTGTTATATTACGTGACGACACTGTGAACCAATTAATATATCCGCTCAAATATTACATTTTAGATTTTTAATAAATAGTATTAACTTACTTTTTTGTCACGAACATAACACTTTTTTAAAAAATTATTTCTTTTTGAATAACATAATCACAATGTGTACTATGTGTAATATGTTTTACTATCGCTACGTCGATGATATCTTGGTTTGCTTGCCGGAAGATCAAGTCACATATTTAGTAGAAAAATTTAATGATTGTCACGATAGATTAAAATTCACAATAGAAAGAGAGAATAACCGTAGCATAAGTTTTTTAGATATCTCACTCAAAATTATAAATAACATAATATATATAGATTGGTTTCAGAAAAAAACATTTTCGGGTAGAACACTCTCATATCATTCAAATCATCCTATATGCCACAAAAAAAGTGTAATATAAGTAGTATAGTGGGCACTATGGCCCGTCAAAACAAACCCCCACCACCGACCCGTCTGGCGCCGAGTCTTATCTTATCTTTCCCCCACCACCGGCGTCTGGTTTTTCCGAGTGTGGGTGTAGGGAGAGAGGGTGTTGGGAAAAAAAAAATGGCGACAGGCCCCGAAAGGTGGGGATGAGAATTTTTTTTATTTTTTTTTTATTTTTTCTGATTTCCTCTGGATTTGAACCTGGGGCCTTCGTGTTTCCGAGCAGAGTCCTAGTATGTTGAGCTAAACGAGATCTTACTAGTCTAAGGATTAGATGAGGTATTTAAGCTAAAGTTGCGTAGGGTACGGTATGGGGGTACGGGTATACGTATGGCAAGGATAGCTCGTCGAATCAAATGGTCGATATTGGACGGGGTGGGGTAAAAACAGTTAGGGTATACGTATGGCAAGGATAGCTCGTCGAATCAAATGGTCGATATTAGACGGGGTGGGGTAAAAACATTTTGACCAAGAAAAGCGTCATGCGGTCGACCGGGGATCGGTGGCAGGTAGTAACTGACAATGCCGTAGGGTAATAAAAAAAGAACACGCAAATATTTGTACTGGCGAGCATTCCGACTCGTGTCACGATAAAAAAAATAATGCATCATCGTAGATTAGAAAAAATGCTTATTGTTGAAAAGATGTCGGATAAAATTTTATTTTAAAATAACTCGCTGCTTAATGAAGGTAAACAGAAACATGGATGTTGAGGAAATTTCTGGAAAGAGGAAGTGAAAGAAAATTGAACAATGGTTTTAAAAGTACAAATATGATTTATATTTAAAATATTTTTACAGAACAAAATTTATTTATTAATACTAAAATTCATATTATATATTGTTATGATTCGCTTGTTTTTTGTGAGTAAAAATTTTACGAAATAAGTGTATGATTAAACGATCGTTATATTCACAATCTTCGGAAAAAAGAGCGAGAAACTGATTAAGATTATAGCCGCTACACATATAATATAAAAATACACAGCAGTATTGTCCGCAAGTCTTAGAAAAAATTCCTTGTAATTGTTGAATATTCCAATGATGGATGATGGAGTTTCGTCGAAGTCGGATGAGAAATCCTGGATACAAGGGGGGTAATCCGTAGCTGTCGAAGTAAGTGGCTGTGCCGTTCATCGAGGTAGAAGGCGATCCAATGTTCTCCAGGTCGATCGTGATTGTCGGTGTTAGCGACGATAGCCGTCGACCTCGTCCACACCCTCGGAACTCTGTCGGCTGCATAGACTCCAACATGTCTGGCATCTAGATGACGCAATGCTTGTAGAATTTCGCGAGAGTTCATTTTTTTGTCCCGAATACGAACGAGTGTACGGTATTATTTGAACAATACCAGTTTTTACCTCTTTCGACAATGCGTTTTCTTCTATCTTGAGTTGTTTTGAGAGGTTTTCAATGTCAGTTTGCGTCGAGATGGAAATTGTTTCGTTCTTGTTTCTATCCGTCAACGTCGATGACGGTTCAGAAATCACAAATCTCTCTTCTTCTTTTTCAATCTGCTGTTCGTTGTTTTGCTGATTTTTCTCCTCTATTTGTATTTTAGTTATATTCTCATTTACATCGCGAGAAACGGCGGCGTCGTATTTATCGTCGCTATCGTCGAAGGTAATTTCCCAACTTTCGTCAGAACTACAAGTAGCTTCGGTAGAGGTCGAAACGTTCTCGCAATTATTTTGCGCACTTAGCCAGCATTTTAATTTATAAGCATTGTATAACGCGCAATGAAAGGTTCCAAATTTTCGAATCCCGTGATGACCGCAATATTGTACGATATTCTCCTCATCCGGTAGATTTTTAAATGCTCGTGAGGTACCCTCCAAATTATTTATATCTCTGGAAAGTAAATTCCTCAAGTAGTTTGCTTTTTCGTTACCTCTGACGTAAACGCAGCGCGCGTGTCTTGCGATTTCGCGGAGATGCGAGGTAAAATATTTAGGATTAACTGAGCCGTCGAACCACTCGATACCGTGATAATTTCGTGAGAGCCAATTGTTTTCTCGTCTTGCTTTTGCGGGTAATTTTCCAAACGCGTATGGTGGCATCATAATCCAATGCTCGACAATCGGAGCATCGATTGCGACAACGGCGACTTCCTTCGCGATAAATTTATTGGCTTCATCGCGGAAACCTTGTATGTCGACGACTATGTCCATATTGTGAGATTTTCGTTGGTGAGGTACAAGTTCTTAGCGAAACGTGCGCGTTTGTTCGTGTCTCGTACAAAACTGAATTCATTCTAGCGCGTTACATAGTTTCCACTTCGTGAATAGCGTCATCGAAATTTCCAAAGGAAGAGGAGGGGGAAAAATTTTCTAATCGCGTATTACATTACTGTGTATGAATACATGTTGGTGAACGAGTGTTAAAAGCTAACCGGAAAAATCGACGATAACTTGACGCGATGCGTCGATTTCTACGACATTATCGAATTCGGCGTAAACGATACAATTAATTGTTTCGGTGAGTGCCTTCTCGAATCTCACTTCTAACCGAAGACTTCCGTGTCTCACGAGATTCCAATGACCGGCGCAATTAGCGGATAGATCGGGTGTAAGGATCAAAAGCGAATAACGTATATCCCCGAGAATAATCATCTCTACTTATAGAATTTCCCTCGTTCAAAAAATGGATACCCGTCCCTGAGAAGAGCGTATGATAAGCTTCGATGTAAAGCGGTTCGCGAGACGAGAAAACCGGTTGTAACGGTCTACTGGGTATTTGTGTACCGTCGACGTATAGCGAGAAGAAATTTATTCCGTAATTTTGGAAATTAAACGGATTCAATTTTCTGTCACCGTTAAACGCTTTATTATCGACGAAACCTACTATTATTCGTTTCGGTAATTGTCCCAGTATTACATTATCTAACGATTCACCCACAACCCCACTGTGAATCGTGAATGTTTTAATTTCAACTCTCGTAAGCGGATACTTGGCGGTAACTTTGCTCAGCATTCTAGCATGCGCTAGTAATACTCCGGAACTTATTTTCGCTCTTCTCACCATTAGGCTTGCATCGAGTATACGAATTTTCGACGTGCAATTAGTTTCTATGAAACAAAACGTATCTTTCGAGCGCACGAGTCTCAACCGCACCTCGACGCCATTAATTAAGAATTTGTCCTGATTGAAAACGTCGCAATGGAGGTGACCTATAAGATCTAGCGCGCGCCCTCCGCGTATGTAACGAGCTCGTCTCGCTATAGCGGTATTGCCTTCCGCTCCTACTGTATCGTCCATGTGACCGGGTGTATCCGCATCCCATAAGCACGAGGTTAGATGGGAAGTTTTTGCGGGTGATGAATAATTTAACAACGCTTCGATGTACGCGCGGTACGCATAAGCGTTGTTTGGAGGCGACACGAGCTTTTGATTGAAATACACGTCGATTTGATTGAAGATGGAATGAAGAAAATGATTTACGGGGCCCACGTTGACGGCGGATCCGGTGGCGAGACCGGGTAGCGGCTCGGTTTCTACACGTACCCGAAGACTTAGTAACGTGTGTGTGAGATCTAAATATTCTTCTCCGTGACCCGGGATGACGAATTCTAGCGGGGAGTCGTCCGAAAGCGAGGTCACGGGTTTGTAATAAATCCATTGCGAACTTTCGATGCTAGTTTGCGTGGGCGGTAAAGAGAAGAGATCGAGCTCGCTCTTTAAACATTCGCTCGAGTGTGTGTGAAGAAATGACATTTTTTTCTTTCACCGCCTGCTCTACCAACGTTATTGTCACGAACAAGCGTATTTAGAATAATGGCGATTATGAAAATATATCGTATACTGTACGCTTTTTACCGCTATTAGCTTTACGCCGTTTCGCGGACAACTTGAGTCTTTTTACAGTCGAGCGATTTTTTCTCGTATTATTTTTAGTTTTTTTTGTATTTGTTCTTTTTTTCCCACGCGACTTGATTTTCGATAAACTTTTTTTCTTATTTGTCTTACGACGTTTACGCGATGCGGTTACCGAGGATTTAGCGACGTGAGTCTTAAGCCTGCCGAAAGGAAACTGCGCTACATGAATTTTTTCATCCGATTTATATCCCCTACCTTTCATTAGACTACTTATTTTTTCCCTAGCTTTTCTCTTAAGATTGTCACGCGATTGTTCAAAACGATGCTTGACAGCTACCTTTAACGGCATTTTATTTTCAACATCCTCGATTATATTAACCCCGGCGCGCAAAGCTTCTTTACCCACTGCCCCTAGTCCTCTAGTTAAATAAGGCAATACGCGTCTGAACATTCCTCCAAGAAAACTACCTATTCCATGACCTCGTTGATAGGGTGAACCGACAAAAACTCGTGGAATTCCACCGCCGCGAGTTCCACCGTTTTGTAATCCGTTATAATACTCCGAATAATAATCCATATTAATGAACAAAATCCTTCTTTCTTATCAAAAAAATCTTTACAGAGTATTTTTAAAAATCTAATCGATACGTTTAAAATGTAAAGTCACCGTTAACGTGCCGGATTCAAATGGTATATTTTTTCCAGTATCGTCTTTTATATCGATTTCAATCCGTCGGAAATTTGTTAGGCGCACCGGGATATAATGCGGAGGTGAGAAATATTTCACTTGATTCGTTCCATATTCGTAATCGCGCCCCACCCCTGTGACAGGCACTATTCGGAGAAGAGGAGTTTGCACATCGCCTGTTATGTAAGGTTCGCAAATATCGCAATAAACGAACAGTTTATCGGGAATACCCCGCGCCAAACTACACGCTTCGTAACTATAGAATCCTTCGCGACGTACTCCATTTTCGTCAAAAGAACCGAGTTGAAGAAAAATTGAAGTAGATTTTTCTTTGGAATTAAGCTTAGATGTCGTGAGCATAGAACAATAGTGACTTCTCCCCTTAGGAGCGTTATAAATAAAATCAGCTAAACCGATCATTTGCAAAAGTCTATCGGAAAAATGCATATAATGAATCAGATTGCAACCAGCGGGACACGCGAGGAAGAAAAAAATACTACCGCCTGTAAATTTTTCTTGCTCCAAACGAATATGGGAACCAGGCTTCTTTGCACGACGAATTAATCGTGGAGACGAGCTCTTCCATATTATTATAAACGCCATTTGATATTACGGCTTCCTTCGAAGTTAACACCTCATCTTCTTTATTTTTCTCTTTAACTTGAGGGTCGATATCGACGAAACTGAGTATATTTTCTCCGCGCCTTACATGAAAAAAGGTATTAGGGAATTGGATTTCGCTCAACGCGACTTCCCAGTCACCGTGTAAGTGCAGCGATTGAGGTAATTCCGTAATGAACGATGAGGTTTTATTGTCGGGGGAATAGCGTATACTGCTATTGCTTGGAAGAACCAGAAGAAATTGATCCACCCTCATTTCGAAGAATAGTTAAATTCGAAGCGGGTATCCAGGAGTTAAATTTAGAAGGATACCCTTGCCAGCTAACTAATAATTGTTTATTGTTACCGCGTCTTCTGCTTTTTATCACACGATCGACGATAAATTCCTCGTCGCGTAAGTCTTTAATAACCGGTGCTAATTCTTGTTCGTAAAAAATTCCGTCTATAATTTCACCCGATAAATCACTTAATTCATATACGCGGGGTTTTCTCCATTCGAGAACTCGATGAATTCGAAATATCTCCTCGCTCCACTTCGCCTCGTATCCTTTCTCGAAGGTTACTTTTGCTCTACTGACGCGTACGAGATCGTTCACGCGGTATTTAGCCTTTTGTTTACGCCCACGCTTCTTTTTCTTTTCTTTATCGTTATCCCATCGTCGTTTCATATTTTCACACGCGGTACGAGCATTTTCTCGCGTAACGACAGCGGGTTGCATTTTGATGGTGGAATGACGAGTATGATTGTAAGCGTGAACAATATCTTGTAAAACATCAAAGTAACGACGTGTATTTTTATGCGTAAAATAACGCCACATCCGCTCCTTGAGTGTTCTATTAAATCGTTCCACTATAGACGCTTTAATATCGGGATTGCGCGTTACACGAAAACGGATGTCTTTTTCTTTTAAGAAATTTTGTACAGGGCGGGCGATAAATTCTTTGCCTTTGACGGTCTGTAAGTATACAGGTAGTCGACCCTCGTTTCTTGAAAATATTTGTTGAAAGGCCTTTATTACGCAGGTAGCTGTTTTGTCACGTAAAGGTTCTACCCAAACAAATTTACTAAGCACATCGATAACCGTTAATAGATAAGAATAACCGTCATTATAGCTCTTGAGATTACGAAGATCGATTAAATCGGCTTCCCATAAATCATCGATATTTGTTACGTTATAATGTAAACGAGGAAATTTTCGTCGTACCGGTCGATGCAGCGTGTATACATCCTGTGATTTAAGCCACTCGACGACTTTGTTACGCGTAAAATTCGGTTTAACGGCTCGCGATAAATTGTCCACCGCAGAGTAGCCTGCATAATGCGAGGGGTCGTAATACATTTTTTCGAATTCCATCAATTGAGATTTATCCAATCGAGTAAACCTCTTCTTCTCTTTGACGGAGAAACTACGTTATGTGGTAATGTTCTATCGTCGTCACCGTCGTCGTCGTCACCTTTCTCGTCGGCGGATATAAATTGCGTATCTCCTTCGGTTTCACTCGCTTCGTCTAACCTGTGACTGTACGATTTTGAACGTGTGCTCGGAGTGGAGGATCCGCGAGGTAACGCGGTCGTAATAGAGCGAGATCGCGCGCCTACTTTTAATAACTTTTGATTTCCTATGAGACGCGGTGACGTACCTATGTCACGTAGTAATCGAGCAAACTGATTTCTTCCGGTTGCTTCTACCGTTTTTCTCTCGCGTACCGCATCGTTTATAAGTTCCGCGATATTCGAACCCTCCACAATGTCGCCGTCTATAGTTACGAGCCCTTGTCTATTCCAGTTAATCTTAGATGACGGAGCAAGGAGCAGTTGCTTTATTATCAAGCGTGCTTTACTACGATAACTTTTCGGAACACTATTAAGTATTTTTTGTATCATTTCCGCTGATTGAGCGCGTTTTTTCTCGAAACTACTACTACTAGCGGCGCTAATGTTACCGTCGCTGGTAATTAAAGTTTGCGTTTCCATAAGTTCATCGTCATCATCGAAGTTATCATCCTCTTGCTCTTTCGTGTCTTCGTCCTGTTCTCCATCGCGTTCATCGCTGGCGTGCACGTTTTTGCGTAAACGTTTTCTCGCAGCACGAATAAATTGAAGATAACGCTGAAGTACCTCCTTATACATTTTCCATCTTTCGTCCTCGCTGACCTGAGGTGTGAGATTCAGAATACGCCACATCTCTGCATCGAGCCGTGACAAAGGAGTTCCCGGGGTCCGTACGGAATTATTAGTATCATTTTCCACATTCGATATCTCGGTAATTTTATTCGATGAATTATCGGCCGACGCGTTAGAGGAAATTTCCGGTTGTCGCTGCAGTCTTTCGAGATTTTCCGACGAAATTAAAACCATTTTTTTTGCTCTTTTCATTATTGAATTGTAAATATTTTATCTTTTTCACATTTGACGCAACAAATATACACAGAATAGCGTCCCTTTTTTAATCTCCAATGATCCGGGATAATATAGCTCCGAGTATAGGAGCAATAAGATAGGGTAAGAATCCGCCGCGTTGCACCAATAGTTTTCTCTTAACTTTCAAATTATCTTTTTTCGCAGCAATACGACGTAGGATCGATTTATGTCTAGCAAGGCGTTTCTTTTCACTACTCGCAAGCGGTACGTTACCTTTAAGAGTATTGAAAACGCACTCTTGAATACACTTAATGAGATTATTATCGACGGAACGTAAAAACGCTGTTCTTTGATTTTTTTTCAGATAACATAAAGTTTTCAAAAGATTCGTGTTTCTTTCGCCGATAGATCGTCTAGCGATTTTTACCGCGCCGTCGGATGAATTCTTCGACGACGACGATGATGCCGGTTGCGATTTTTTTTCTTTTTTTACCATCGCAGTGTAATTGCACGAGTGACAAGTCGTGTGTGAATACGAGTCTTTTATACGCCTCCGCCTCTTTTGATCGATCTACGTGGAATGTACGCGTAATGCAGCTTATCGTTGGGAAAGATACACGTCCGAAATCGATATTCATCTGGAGTCGATTGTTTTAAATCGAGCAATAAATACCCAGTGAGGCTTCGAGGTAGCGTCGTAGTACGCTTCTTCCATAAACTTAGGATCGTCCGGATATACTTGACGCGCTAAATGCCGAATTTGCGCGCGATCGCGTGGATTTTTGAAAACTACTATGTAATTCGCATTGAGAGATATGTCGCGTTGTCCGCGTCCCTGATGGAAGAGATTTTGCGAAATGAGAATAACACTGAGATTCTTATGATGGCTTCCTTTAGTAAACAGATCTACGATAACATCGCACGATGACGACTCTCTCATAAGATCGTCGATTATCACTAATTTCGGGGTGAGTGGATCGTAAGAATAATCTTCCGGGCGCGGTAAACCCTCGTGAAATTCGATTATATTTTTCTTCGAGTTTATCGGAACGCTATTTGCATATACGTTCTTTTTTCTTACGCTACTCTTCTCTTCTCTTTCATTTTCATCGCATTGCAGGCGTTGATAGGCATCTTGCCACTCGGCGTAATAAAATAAAATTCTCTCGAATCGAGTATCGGACACGTCGGACAAATAACGAAGAAATGTTTTCACGAAAATCGTTTTTCCACATCCCGTAGGTCCGCAGACGATCGACGTCCAAGGATGTTTCCAGCGTACATCCATTTCCCCAAAATGAACGCGATATTCACCGTTTACGTACAATCTCGTAAATGAAAGAAAGTCTAATCCGGCGCGTTCTTAAAAACAAAAAATTAGCGTAAAGAGCGTCCGTGTATTTAAATTTTAATATTACTCATAGTATGAAATGAGTTACGGCGGAAAAAGCTTATTCGGGGGCCAACCCGCGGCGGTCGCATGCTCGTGCTAGCGAATAGCGCCGATCAGCTGACGAGCGCCGATCAGCTGATGAGCGCCTGGTTAGCTCGCAACTACCGATCAGCTGATGAGCGCCTGGTTAGCGCACCGCTACCGATCAGCTGACGAGCGCTACGTTGCGCTGCCCACAATCAGCTTTTAATCAAATGTTCTCGTTGGTGTGTATGTCTTGCGATAGCGGACGTATGTGAGTTCGGCATGAATATATTTGAATATATAAAAATTGTACGTAACAAGAATTTTTTAAAAATTAAATATTTTTATAAAATTAAATATTTTTATGTTAAAGTTTTTCAGACAAAAAAAAAATTATATTAAAAATTTTGTTAAAAATTTAATATTTCACTAAATAAAAATGATTTCGCTTAAAAGGTTAATTATTATTATTAAAACTAGGATGGGGAAACAATATTTTTTATTAAAATATATAAATTTTATTACTGAACAATATTTTTTATTAAAAATATAAATTTTTGTATTTATATTTACAAAGTATTTTTTTCTTATTACTAATATCTACATCTTCTAACTTTAGTTAAACTATTCCTTATCCTTTCTAATATAAAAATAAAATTAAAACTACGGGTATTTTAAAACTCCGATTTATAAAATATAGTATAAAGTATAATATTTTATAATATTTGATGAATTACATTTTACTTTTACAATATTTACACTTTTATATAATATTTGCATTTCTATGCAAGTGGCGGAAAACGCACGCGTATCTCCGCAAAGATAGAAGAGTGTGAAGAGGAGAGCAATGTCATTGTTTCGGTAAATAACCGTAAGGAAGAGAATATCGATTTTTGATAAATCTTCGTTTTAATAACACAGGCTTGCATATTTTTGTTTCGTCACGCGTTATTATATCGTGAAATGCGGTTCGCCGAATGGCTTTAAAACGAAGATTTATCGATGTCCCAGGAATCGCCTCTTCAACCTGTTCTCCGAGCGCTTTCTCTTCCCGTTCCTCTTCTTCTTCTTCTTCTTCTCTTTCTTTACGCAACAATAAATCTTTAATACTATTAAAATTAACTAAACGCGAGTTTTCAAAATTCAAGGTTATACTCTTTACTTTGCAAACTTCGCGTGTGAGTCCTTCGGGTGTACGGACCACATATGCGTAAAATTTCGGACCACCGGATACGAACGACTCGATGTAACTACCTTGTCCGTAGCTAGCGAGTTCATCCGTCATGTCGCCTAAAAAATTACCCGTATGCGGTTCGTATTCCTGCGGATCTCCGCGACTTACATAAATACAGGAATCCGTGTCGTAATATAAAACGCGCTTGTCTAATTTTTCTAAATAATCATACAATTTTAATCACGCTTGAGCCGTCGTGTAAGCCGCTATTATAACATTAGTAAGAGGCGAAGGTACGATCGCCTCTTCTCGTAGTCGAAACGAAACATATATCACCTCATCGTTTACAGGCAATATATCGGTTATTTCATGTTGAGGGCTAGTGAGCAAACTCATTAATCGTTCTTGTGTTTTGACAATCACGGTATTCGGTAAATTTGCACGTTGACCAAATTTACCCCAAAAAGAATTCAAGCATAATTTAACCACCGAGCGTAAACCGGAATTGTGTGCAATGTTATCTTTTTCAAGAACGATTCCTTCTACTTCCTCATACTCACGGATGTAACGCTCTTTAGCAACGTTATCGACACAGTTGCTCGGCCATCCGCTAGCTTCTTGCTTTAATTGTAGAAATGTATTGATGTATTCCGTAAATAGACCCCCTTGTCGCGTACCGGTTTCGTAACGAGTGATGTTATATTGCCAAATCTCACTAACCCCTGTCACGAAATATCCTTTCTCGATTGCTTTTCGTAATTCGCACGATATCCATGTACCTTCGAATTCGCGTTCGTGAGCTTCGTGAGTACACGTAATCTGAGAAAATGTTTCGCAGCAACTACGACATAACGCAAATAATAATTTACCCTGCACGCGATAAGGTAATACAGGATGAAAGAGATCGCTGGGAGGAAGTACTTTACATCGCACGACCCCCTCGACTGAATCGAAATTATATCCCAGTGATAATCCGATTAATTCCTCGCATTCCTCACCTACGTATATTGTCGGGTGACCAATCGGAAAATCACCGGTCTTCAACACAAACGGATACAGAGAACATACATCCACGTAACGTATCTTTTCTGTACTCGTGATCTCGTATCGCGTTACGATATTTCCTGTGCGTCCGCCGTAAAATGAGTCTCGGGGATCGAGCGGTTTGACGTCTATCATTTGATGTCGATGTAGATATTCGCGCATCTCGACATTTTCATTCATCTCGCGATCAAAGTCGCATTTCCATTTCTCAATCACCCTATATCCGCGCTTACGAAGACGAAATGTCGTTGCAACGGTGTGTTCGTAGCGTGAATCACATGTATCTGTACGATCTGTCGAAAGCAGTCTATTGCGATTTACCCGAAAACATCTTGGACAACCATGCCAAAAACAACCGTGAAATTGTAATACGTAATATTGCGTTACGTTATTTTCTACCGACTCGTAGTATCCATCGACTAGCGTACCATCGCGTAATCGATATTCTCGAGCGCGACCGCCATGGATAATATGATGAGCGAGCTCCCGCTCTTTCCATATCAACCATTGCAGGGCTTTACGCGAGTAAATATTCGCATGTCTGTATCCCCCCATTGGAATGATATCGATCTCTCTTTCGCGTAAAAAGTTTTTTCTAAATACTCGCATACACGTTGAAGCGATGGTTGTGCATTCCTCGAATGGACACACGTTTCCACGCTCTAAGAATATTTTTCTAAAAGCCATACACGCTCGTCTAAGGATATCTACATCGTTACGACAATAAAGCAATATTTCACGTTGAAAATCAAACACATAGTTCGCGCGCGTCATCTCGGAGTGCCACGCGAGAAATTTTTCGCGTTCTTTCATCTGCATAGAATCGGGTGAATAATATTGAACACCGGGTAACGCTCCGACATAAGACTGATTATCGATAGTATTGAATAAATGTGGAAAAATGCCTTTATTCGTACCTTCTGTCAGTCCAAAAGCTTTAGGTAATTCGGATAAACGCATCGGCATGTAATTGATACTATCGATAAATTTCGTATGACCTAGCGTTAATACAACTATTTTCGTACCGTTTAAAATGACTCGAGGCTCTAAGACATGGTTTTCCACGATATATTTCAAAATAAATTGCGCGTCGAATGATTTCGCGTTATGCGCGATGCAAATTATTTGTTTAAAATATTTTGTCGGCCGCGTTACGAAATCTACAAATTCCTGCACAGGGTTGCGACAAAATATAAATTCGCGAATACCACACCAGCGACATTGCACCGACATTTCATCTATTTCTGCACACTCCTCGCAAATTTGTTGAGCGACGCAGAGCGTAGGTACGTGAATTTTTACATTTGTGCTACCTTGGAGCGTTTCGTCTTGCCTCGTCTCAAAGTCATAAAACACGAATGCGACCCGGCTTTCTACGCGTTCGCGAGTCTGATTAATCGAACCTTCGGCGTCATCGTCGTCGTCGTCGTTTCTCCGCTGTTGTTGTTTGCTATTTCCATACGCGTGTTCGGAAGTGCTCGGATCGGGACGATTATCGCCATGCCGACGAAGGGGAAGCATGTAACAAAGATGATTCAAAGGTTGAAGAGAACGACACGTAGCGCAATAAGCCGTGTCGCATTCGTGTTGATTATTTCTTTGAATCAAACGTCCGCAATCTTCGCAAAATCGTATAGTTTCACAAACACTCCGACGTGATTTACCATCGTATGATTTTACCGCGCGATGACGCTCCAAGCAGGCATGATTGAAAAATTCACGTCTACAATTATCGCACCTAATACGATCCGCGAATGATTGCTCGCACGGCGGCTCTCCGTTACATCGCGGACATTTATTAGAGCATCGATGCTCTCTCACATCGGAGCGGTAACTTAAATTACACGGGATACAATATCCCCGCCCGCCTGCTGCTGCATTTAAATTTAAAATTACATCGAAATGTTTATTATTTAAACTGTATAATAGATTTAGACGAGTTTTTATTTCCCGCTGCAAAGTGGTTAGAAATGCGTTTCCATCGAATAGCGGATTACCCCCTCGACCAAAAGTATTGTCGTTATATATTTTTATCGCGACATTTTCGCTCGCGAGATATTGCTGAAAACGCTCGATTTCATCAATTCCACACCCTTCCTCCGGAATCGTGACACCGGCATTCCTCGTAAGTTGCAACGCAAACTCGCGCTGTAACACCGAGTTTTGTCTTCTCACCGCATTCCATTTCGCGTGTAACTCTCCCGTGCGTAAATTTCCACGCTCGTTAAAAATTAGAGCCGATACAAGTGCGCGAGGAAGACATAAATTATCGGTATTGGAAATTGTTAAAATCGAGCGTTTAGCAATAACATCGTGCGTAATCCTGTTACGGCCGCGACCAATGGGAGGGGTGACTTTAAAAATCCGAATGTTAAATTCTTGCGCTATATCGTGTCCTCCGCAACTTTGCGCTAACGAGCTTACGAGTTCCCAAATATTTTCGTAAGTCAAATCTCTCAAAGGTCGGAACGATATACCTGCGGGGCCGCGGGTTAAACTTGCGGAATCGACGAAAGATATACCGACGTAATCCCTCGGTTCGCACGAATGCAACGCGTACTCGTGAAGTTCGCGAAACGCATTTTCTAACCACTCATACACGTTTGCTCCTTCGGGTATCGGACGAATACGGAAACTAATTTCCCGTCCTTCTACACCAAAAGTTCTAAAGCGACGCACGTTTTCCGCCAACATTATTAAATATCTAAAATTACCATCAGGCTCTTGATTCGCTATTTCTTCCTCCGCTTCTTCTTCTTCTTCCTCTTGTCCACTAGCAGCCTCTAAATGTCGCTCTTCGTCGGAAGTTTCCTCAGCGGAGCGGGTTTGGGAATTTTGTTGTATTCTGACGTTCCTTCCCCCACCACTCTGCACTGTGAGAAATAAAAATTATATTAACAAAATAAAATATTTAATAAAATATTACTCTCTTACGTTTGAATTTTTATTAATAATGTGAAAATGTTGTTATTAATAATAATTATGTTAAGTTCACTTACGTTTTAATATTCTTTTACCGGGGTATTTGTATCACGCTGCGAGGGTTAATACTCCGGTGAATATGAAATTTCGGGCGCGATGTTAGGAGAGAAAGAAATTCCTAATAAAATTTTATTTTAATTAAAATAAACAAAAAATTTAAACGTAGGAGAAGATTAAGTATAAAATATGAAATTATTACCTTCCTCACCCATCGCCCCGCTATTTTCTTCTTCTTCTTCTTCTTCTTCTTCTACAGAAAACGTGGCGTTGTTATTTTCATCTTCCACTTCGTCTTCATCTCCCGTTTGTTCTTCTCGATCTTCCGGCTCTTCTTCTTCATCTTCCGTTTGCTCTATTTCTTCTTCTTCCAACTCTTCATCTTCCTCTTCCTCCTCCTCCTCCTCCTCCTCCTCCACTTCCTCCTCCAGCTCCTCTTCATCTTCCGAAATCGTGTTTATTTCCTCGTCGATTTCCTCCCCCAGTTCTCGCTCCTCTACGACCACGTTTTCATTCGCCGCGTCATCTAATATTCATCAGTCATATATTATTAGTATTTCACATAATTAAAAAATCTTTTGTGTTGATATATAGCACTGTAGTATTTTTCTTACTTACTTTCAAGCGGAGTAAATATGGCCGCCTCATCGAACGGACTTACTTCGCGAACCCGCACCTCTTCCGCGTCGTTATCACTTTCGGCTAAATCAATAACCGGATGTTCCAGCTCCGGCGTTAACACGATGCGTGCACGGCCTGGAACGTATATTATTTTTATTAAAAAATTTCCTGTTTAATATAATGTTTTCTAGCAGCGCGATATAATTTATGATGTTAAAAACTTACGCGAAAGTCCGGGCTCCGGCGAAGAATCCGCTCGTCGTCTTCTATTTAACCTTAATCTAAGTGATACGGGGCGATTCTCTAGTACGCGCAACCGGTTTCCTGTAACGCGTGCGACAGGGCGTACGAAAGCTAAAGTTTTAGCGATTTAAATAAATAATTGGGGTAGTTTTAATTAATTTTTATTTATAATTAAGTGTAAAAAAAAAATAAAAACTTACCATTATTATCTTCTCCCCGGAGAACTCGATGAAAATGTAGGAGGAGATATTCTATGTGACCTGCTGCGTCGTTTTCTTTCTCACCACCAAAATAGTATCGCGACTCGATCACCTCACCCGCGATAATCACTAATTCGCGAAAAACACTAAAATGTCCTAGTCGGAATAATACCGCTAGCACAGCGTTGGGACATTCCCCCGCGAATTTTCCAAAAATATTGAAGCATTTGTCTTCACTCGCGCATGTTAATTCATATATATGCTTGGAAAAATTTTTTCCGCATAAACTCTGCGCTAGTGATAGACAAATTTCAATTACTTTTTTCAAACTCATTATTTGAAATTTAATAGTACACTTGCGTCGAATACGTGAGTACGTGAGAGACGAAATTCAAAAATGTAGCTAGCTAACTTAACTCCGAGAGCCGTATTTATACGTTTATGGAAATCAAAATGGGGATTTTCAGGTAACTTTTTCGATTTATTTTATCTTTTTTATCTTTTTTCTCATAGACGTGTATTCTTACCCATGTTTTATATATATATATATATGGTAATCTTTACTTAGATACAGAAAATATTTAATCTAGGGCGATATTTACTTAATTACGAAAAGTTTATAGAAATCAAGATGAGGAATTTTCAGGTATCTTTTCTCGATTTTATTTTATCTTTTTTTATCTTTTTTTTATCTTTTTTTCTCATAGCCGTGTATTTTTACCCATGTTTTATATATATATGGTAATATTTACTTAGATACAGAAAATATTTAATCTAGGACGTTATTTACTTAGTTACAAAAAGTTTATAGAAATCAAGATGAGGAATTTTCAAGTATTTTTTCTCGATAGCAATAGGAATTTTATATTTTCTCTGAAGTCAGATTTAAAATTATATCATTTATATTGTTTAAAAAATTTCCCTTCCACATTAATAATTATATCGTTTATATTGTTTAAAAAATTCCCCTCCCACATAATTTTTATTATACTACGCATGCATTTTCTCCCTATCGCTTTATTGTTTAAAAAATTCCCCTTCCACATTAAAAATTATATTATTTATATTGTTTAAAAAAATCCCTTCCTCATAATTTTTATTTATCTACGCATACATTTTCTCCCTACCACTTTTCTATTTTATCTTCCTTCTTATAAATTTTCTTGAAAATCTTCGCTCACTCGTCTTTCATCGTCCGGACTTTCAAGTTCGTTAGTAAAAAGTTTGTTAGTAAAAAGTTCTCGATTTTTCGATTTTTCCGTGTCTTTGATTATTATATCTTTGATTTTCTACGCGGTAGCAACTACCATGAACAATCTTAAGAAAATCGAGCAACAACCACGTATGTTGCTGTCAACAACATACGGATTGAATTCATCCTACACGAAGAAAATTCAAGTGGGTCTTATGACGGATGACAACGTCGAACTGGATTTTCTGCCTGTTGTTAAATTAACATCTCACGGAGCTGTAGGGATTTGCTTCGACATGGAATCGTGGCAAAAATTTCAAGAAAACATGAAAACGATGTCGAGCTACTTAAACGGTGATAAAATTAATTTGAGCTCGATCATCTTTAACAAGATAATTGTAAATTTCACTACCGCATATGGTGCTAGAGCCATACTAATAACATATCGTGAAAACGAGCAAGAAGATCTTTCTTCCGAGACTGTGGAGGATACGAACGAAAACGGACCGAAGGCGAAGAAACGTAAAACTTACAACATTGCAATAGTCATGCAGAGAACGACTTTTCAAGGTGTAGAAAATATAGTTGATTGTGTGAACGCTAATTTAAATCGTCTAAATTTTATTTCAACTAATGTCAACGAATGTGCTCGATATTTAATTAACGAAATACAGTTAAATCTTCCTGTCAACGGTAGCATTAATAACAGTATCGTGAAACTCACGATCAGAGGTAACAGTAAGGAAATAGAACGTAATGTACGTACCCAACTGAAAAATTTAACATTTCTCGATGTATACTTTGAGATAACATTTTTAGAAATAATTTCACTTTATTTCGAACAAATTGTACATACAATTATATCAAAACGTAAATTTTAATAATTATTCGACGAATATTTTCTTGAAATGTTTGTGAATAATTTTATTCTGTAAAAATATTTTAAATATAAATCATATTTGTACTTTTAAAACCATTGTTCAATTTTCTTTCACTTCCTCTTTCCAGAAATTTCTTCAACATCCATGTTTCTGTTTACCTTCATTAAGCAACGAGTTATTTTAAAATAAAATTTTATCCGACATCTTTTCAACAATAAGCATTCTTTCTAATCTACGATGATGCATTATTTTTTTTATCGTGACACGAGTCGGAATGCTCGCCAGTACAAATATTTGCGTGTTCTTTTTTTATTACCCTACGGCATTGTCAGTTACTACCTGCCACCGATCCCCGGTCGACCGCATGACGCTTTTCTTGGTCAACATGTTTTTACCCCACCCCGTCTAATATCGACCATTTGATTCGACGAGCTATCCTTGCCATACGTATACCCTAACTGTTTTTACCCCACCCCGTCCAATATCGACCATTTGATTCGACGAGCTATCCTTGCCATACGTATACCCGTACCCCCATACCGTACCCTACGCAACTTTAGCTTAAATACCTCATCTAATCCTTAGACTAGTAAGATCTCGTTTAGCTCAACATACTAGGACCCTGCTCGGAAACACGAAGGCCCCAGGTTCAAATCCAGAGGAAATCAGAAAAAATAAAAAAAAAATAAAAAAAATTCTCATCCCCATCTTTCGGGGCCAGTCGCCATTTTTTTTCCCCCAACACCCTCTCCCCCTACACCCACACTCGGAAAAACCAGACGCCGGTGGTGGGGGAAAGATAAGATAAGACTCGGCGCCAGACGGGTCGGTGGTGGGGGTTTGTTTTGACGGGCCATAGTGCCCACTATACTACTAATATATAATTTAGTAGGCCGGTCAATATTATTATCACATCCCCGTTTTCATAGTAAAAATTTAACATTAATCATAGAGATTTTATTGAACAATAGTTATCCTCTTGATCTCATTTTCTCAGAAATCAATAATAGACTGAAGTTCCTTATTGTTAATAGATTAAACAAAGAAAGTACTCAAGATATAAATAACGAAATCATAAATAACAACAGAAATAAAAAATTCATAGCGATACCATATATTGAAAGAATCTCGGAACTAGTAGCATCAGAATTAAAGAAATCAAATATAACAGTAGGATACAGATGTCTAAAGAAATTAAACAGAGTCATAAAAACGCAAAAAGACAGAGATAAGCTCCAAAATAATTCGGGGGGTCATATATAAGATATCGTGTAATAATTGTGATGCTACATATGTAGGACAAACGAAAAGACAATTAGGTACAAGAGTAAATGAACATAAAAATAATATTAGATTAGATTCTGCAAGGCACTCGGTGGTTTCTGATCATATTGTAAAATTTACACACAATTTCAATTGGAACGACACAAAAATTCTAGATTATGAAAAGAATTATTATAAAAGGTTGATATCAGAAATGATACATATTAAAGAAGAAAACAACAGTATCAACCTAAAAAAGGACACCGAGCGTCTTGACGGTTCTTATTTTGATATTTTAAAAAAATTGTCTACGTTATCTTAAAAATTGGGTATATATACAGCGCGCCGACATTGCGAGATACAGATATCGAATTGTTTTTAAAAAGTACACATTGTGATTATGTTATTCAAAAAGAAATAATTTTTTAAAAAAGTGTTATGTTCGTGACAAAAAAGTAAGTTAATACTATTTATTAAAAATCTAAAATGTAATATTTGAGCAGATATATTAATTGGTTCACAGTGTCGTCACATAATATAACAGCATGACATACAGAAATCTGACGCTCTAACTCAAGCCAACAAACATGAATTTTGTACTGCGTTCATCATATGATAATCTCATAAATGTTGTATTTATAATAAGGTCGATATAACTAAATTAATTTTTAGACATATTAGCATGATATTGAAAAAAACTGTCGTACAGTCGAAACGTTTATCTTATCTTTTGTATATTACGACGTAAGTTAATAATAAAAATTTTTGAATTAATATCTTATAAGCTCGTTAAGTTGACCTTTTATTATATCACATATTTTAATTGTATACGAGCCGAAGTTTAATTTATAAAATATATATATAAAATAACCTATTAAATATTAAACTAGTGTATTTATTACATAAAATTGTATTTATAATCAAAACATTATGAATTATTTACATTATACAGAATATAAAAGAATTTTTATAACTAATAGATCAGCCAAAAGCAAAGTCATGGAAAGTGAAACAGCAATTATACAAAGAGATGCAGCAGGAAATATTTTAATTGATGAATATGGATTCTTTACTTGCATTTCTGAAGGTAAGTCAAATTATCTATCATATAAAATATGAAAGTAATTAAGAAATCAACAAAAATTAAAATTTATATATAATTTTTTTAGGAGGGCTGAAATTTCAAATTGGTTATTCAGAGATCAATTTTAACTGTGACTCCATAAATTTAACATTAAACAACAAGTCAATATTTATTCCGTTAAATGATAATAATAATAATAATGAAATCAATAAAGAAAATCAACAAGACAACTACATGGAAAATAGAATACCAGTAAACTCAGATAATATAGAAGAAACATTTTCATGGTCAGATGCAAGCACAAAATTATTTTTATGTTTGTATAAAGAAAAAATACATTTACTTACGACAAGAAAAATTAGAAACAAAACAGCATTATGGAAAAAATCGCAGAAGAAATGAATATTCAAGGCTATAATGTATCAAATATACAAACTGAAAATAAATTTAAATCATTAGAAAAAGCTTATAAAAATATGATCACAAATAATAAAAAAACTGGCAGAGGTCGAGCAACATGTGCATATGAAACGTAAGTTATTATATTTTAATTGAAGAATTAATATAATGTATATACATAATAATATAATACATTTATATATACTCATGCACTAAGATTTCTTGCTTTAAATTTTTTCAAATATCTATCTTAAAAAACTTGTAGTAGGAAAATGTTTTTTATAATATAAAATGCATTATTATAGAGAATTGACAGATTTAATTGGGAGTAAACATAATATTGAACCTCTAATTGTATCTGGAAATAAAAGCACAATACTGAGAACTGACAGAACTATACCTACGTAAGTTTTATTAAGTTGTTTTAATAATTTGTGTATTATTATTTCTTATATTAGATAATATTAGGTATATAATCTTTCACATAATAATTACTAAAGTTTAGTTAATGGTTAAAGAACACATATATGGAAGATATTTGTTTATACATAAATAATATCGTTTACACAAATTGTTTAATGTATTTAATACTAATTATATAATGTCATTATAGGTTCACTACTGGTGTATTTGAAACAGAAAATATACCGACAGAAAGTAACGCATCAACCAGTCAAGATTTTTCAGTATTTGAATCGGGAACAACCAACCAAGAATCAACAGCAACAACACCAACTATGTATAATCAGTCTAATCTGCAAAACACACTTTCTATTGAAGAAATGCAGAAACAAGAGGCAAATGGGCACAACAGCAAAAATTTTGAAAACGTGTCAAGAAAGTATGAAAGAATTGATAAATCGTATTCAAGAAGAAAAGCACGCTAAAATTGAAAAAGAAGCAGAGATATTAGCGGAATATAGACAAATGAGACAATCATATGAAAAGTATTTAGATAAAGTAGAGGAGCAATTAATAATTGCAAACAAAATGAGAGAAGAAAGAAATAATTTATTAAAAGCTTTTCTTGATAAAGAAACTAAATAACTAACTAAAAGTTAAAGACTTAAAATTTTATAGTTTATTTTTGTTTTGTTTTTGGCATTATTACACAATTTAATGCAATACTGTTTCTTTTGTTTTGTTTCAAATATTAGCTTAATAAATAACTTTTTTATGTTGTAACAAAATAAAAAAAATTTATAATAAAATAAAAAATTATAATGATATATTATAATAACATATATTTATAATATATATAATACATATTCTTATTAATACATAATATATAATACATCTTTATTTTACAAAATAAAAAATTTATAATACAAAATATTTGACATTTTTTTTTTATCGAGATAGTAAATTACAGATTTCGTCACGAACACGCGTTCCTCTCACATCATCCTTATATTCCCTTGCATTATCGATCATTACAATAGGTCTATTTTGTAATTCAATATCTGGATATTCGTCATTTAACTGTGGTTCAAAATAGTGTAAGTCTTGCACATTCGCAATGTTATGTAATACACAACATGCATGTATAACTCGTACCATTCGTGGTATATCTCGCAATTTAAAATGGTATAACTGACGAAATCTTTGCTTGAGGCAGCCAAATGCATTTTCGATAACAACTCTGCATGAGCTTAGTTTCTGGTTGAATGATCTTTGTGCACGTGTCAAGTGTCCGTTATCCTTATATGGAACAATCAATTGTTTCAAACAGGGATAAGCACTATCTCCCAACAGGTAATAATTATCTGAAAATTATTATTATATATGTATATATATATATATATATATATAAATATATATAGTATTGTGTATGTAATATATATATGTATATGACTATGTTTCCACCGAGAGTTCGAATTGGGTCAGAGTCACAGTCGGGTTATAGTTGAGCATTTTACGGTGAAAACACCAATAACTCTACCCTATAAAATTATTATTGGTGTTTCCACTGTAAGAGTGCTCACTATAATCCGACCCGATTCAAACTGTTATATATATATATATATATATATATATATATATATATATATATATATATATAATGTATGATATATTTATATATATTGATATATTTAATTTATATTATAAAACCAATTTTTTTCCAATTTACCTCCACAAATATTATGTAGATCATTATATAGTGTTAAATTTTTTAAAACTCTTGCATCGTGAACGGAACCTGGATACCCAATAAATACGTCAATAAATTTCATGTCATGATTAACTGTCCCTTGCACTTGAATAGAAAAATATTGTTTCCGATTTATATAGGAATCAGGATCTTCAAGAGGTTTGTCTATTCTTATTTGAGAACCATCGATAGCACTTAAAAAAAATTTCAATAATGAGAAGATTTCAATAAGCAAAATATTTTTATTAAAAATGTGAGAATATACTCTTATATATTTACCAATTATATTAGGAAATCGTTTTTGTTGTAGATAAAAGTTTGAAGTTTGTTCTTTTTCGAGATCAGTTGGGTATTTAATAATATTAGGCGCTAAAGCTAAAATAAAATCGGTTACTCTTGATATTACTGTATGTAATGCACTTATTGTTATTCCGAATCTATCTGCTATATCTCGATAAGATCCTGTTTGATGACCCACAAACCATAAATAACATAAAATATGTTTTTCAGCGCTAATTTTATTATTTTGTACACGTTCTAAAAAAATACACAAAATAATAAAATATTTTTATTTTCATTTTTTAAGTATTATTTTTACTATTTTGTTGCTGTGTACCATATATCTAAAGTTAAATAGATTTCGTTAAATACACATCTTGTATAGAAGTAAATATTTCCGACACTGTAAATTGGTCTATTAATTGATATGCTGCTCTTCTTGACAAACGAAAATGCATGATAAAATCAACGTTATTATAATTATGAACAATATGTTCGATATAATTGTTTATTTTCACATGTTCAATTCTTTGCACTAATCCGAAAATTGGATGTAACATGTGTAACTCATAAAAATCTACAAATAAAAAATTATACTTACTAGGTTAGTTTACATTAAATTAAATTAATTTAAAAAAAAAATTAATTTTTTTATAATATAATAATATATTGCATATAAAATACATACCATCGTCATCGTTACGCATAATAGGTTGAAATGGAAACAACATATTATTTTTTTCATCATCAGAAGAATCAAATAAATCATTTAAGATCATCGCCATGTTGATTATTACACTGACGCGTTCTTTATACTTGCTCACAAATAACATGTCCTGCTTGCACTAGTTCCGTTCAGTGCAGTGCAGTATGAACTCAGTGTAGCAATAAAGAACAAACCTTTAATATTGCTTCCGGGAAGATTTGCAGTCCCTGTAGGAAGATTTAATCTTCCTTCTTCTAAAGCCATATGAATTTCAGAAGTAAAAATCCCTCCATCACTATTACCACCGTATGATCCAATATCAACTAGCGTAAACATATATTTGTAGTCACATGCTGCCATTAGCACTACACTAAAGGTTTTCTTATAATTGAAAAATATAATTGAAAGTCCTCGAATTGGGCGGAGCTTGTATCTGCACGTGCTTTCCATCAAATGACCCAACACAATTGGGAAAATTCCAATTATCCATATAACCTGCACAAATATTTTTCCACTCTTCTTCCGTTGGTAAACGAAGATAAATGGGTTGTAATACCATTGATATGACAGAGCAGGTTTCATGGAAAACTTTTCTGACAGTGGATTCTCCACATCTAAAAGCCAATGCAACGGACAAAATCTGATTTCCAGTAGCTAAATATCTGCAAAAAATAGGTTTGATAAATGAATGAAATGCTAATAAAAATAATATTGCTTTACAAAGTTTATTTCACTTTTTCATTTTAGCAGTATTATTTCAATATACTATCAGTATAAAAATTTATATATGTTATATATGTAATGTTACCTATAGATTTTCAGTATGAAATAGGTTTTAAGTCTAATACAGACTACACGCAGCAAACAGCAAGTAACGGAAGCAGCCAATACTGCTCGATGCTTGCTGCTCCAAATTCAACACTGTTGGATTTTAGGCGAGCAGTATTAGCTGTTGTTTCGATGCTTACTGCTTGCTGCGTGCAGTCTGACTTGGAGTTAAGACGTCTTTCGACATACACTTAGTACTAAAAATCTATCGTTAACATATATATAACATATATATAACGTGTATAAATTTTCATACTGATAGTACATTAAAATAATACGTGGTCTGAATTAAATAATACAAAATAAGAGGAATAAATACCTTAAAGTTATAGCTTAATCTTTGTTCGGGACTGAATGCGCGTTTGCTCATTTTTGTTAGAAATGGTTTTGTCATCTCTAACAGTAACATGAAAGTTTCCTTTCTCATCCTCACATATCGGAAAAAAATATCTGGATCATTTTATTTGCTGGAAGAGATGTTCAAAGTCCCCATATATTGGACGTGCTACGTTTATGGGTCTCACCCACCATCTTCGATTCAACCATCTCTTGCTTTGTTCCTTTTTTTGTAACAAAGCCAGAAAACACAATTGCAGAATGCATGAGATGAGAAAATCCTCATCATCCATATTGACGAAAACTGATGTAACATTCAAATATCTAAAAACACAAAACTATAAGTTTAAAAATAACTTCACATATTTGTCATATTGTACTTTTTACAATATACGAACAAGCATTAATTTTAAAAATTGCACGTTATTTGCATAAATATATACAAAATAATTTTAAAAATAAAATTTTATGTTACTTATAGTTTTCAAAAATTACGACGCGAGAAATAAATATTCAAGCAAGCCAGCTAAAAAAATTATGCATATATTGAAGTAAAACGAAAGAAACTGGTTAGTGTCCAGATTCAATGGAATAATGTCTGTAGAGTCGCTTGGTAAGTTGTAACTTAAGGCCATTAAAAGCACTAAAAAGATAGAAAAAATTATCTGAAAACCTATGGTCAATAAAATATTAATGCTAAAAAGTAATGAGAAATTCACATTTGAACATAATGCGGAGAGAATTGTAAATGTATGTAAAAAAATATAATGTGTGCAATATATTTGTAAAACAAAACTCGATTCAAAGAAACCTATTTAAAAAATATACATACAATCAGTAAAGTAGTTATATTCTTTCTTGTATATATGTAAACTTCTTACTAAGTAATGCCAGTATTGATTATGTGCATAGAACGCTTCCAGCATTTGCCTAATGGCATCGCAAATAAAATTCATTAGTATGCCTCCCGCTACACATCTTCTTTCTTCACAATTCTAAACTAAATAGTAAAATAGCAAAATGTAAAACTGTAGCAATAAAATAATGATCAACAATACGTTTAAGAAAACATACTTTAAAAAGACTTGTTCCAAAGTAATTAACGACACACTTATTCCAATGACTCCTAATTTTTGCTTTTGACTATCTATTTTATCCAATGATTGTGGCAGAGAATCAGTATATGGCACATTGAATATATCTTTTCGGTATCAACACAAAGCTGTTGCGTCTTCAAATCAAATTTACTTTGAACTTTTTCGGGAACGCACCAAGACTTTATTAATAAAAACTTCTATATAACCGTGACCTAATAAAAATTATTTATCAAGTAACAATCTAAATTATTACACATTTAAAAGTGTCACATTTAAAAATTAATAAAAACAATATCCTACAATAATATTTTAAATAAAATTATTCAAGCAAGAAACAGCTAAAAAGGTTATGTGCATGTCGAACTGTTGAAGTGAAACGAGAAAAAGGTTGTGTCCATTTGCATAAGCCATGGCATATGGCATAAGAAATTCATTCATCTTTACGAATTTTTTGACCCCTTATGTTTCATGCGCTGTGCGCTATGCCAAGAATAAGGAGAAAGGTTAAAAATAGAGAATTCTGATTGGTTTATTCCCTTATGCTTTATGCAAAAGTCTGTGCTTCTAGCTTAATACAATTAATGGATGAAGTATTTCCCCGCAAGAAGAAATGTTTATTAAATATACTCGATAAAGCATGTTAGTGACTACAAAGCTAAAAATTGGACATATCTTTCAATGCACTTAGAGTTTTATTTAATCAAGTTACTGAAGTGACAATTAGAAACGTTTTCTATCTGCTAGAAGCGCATATACAAATGTTTTCATTGCCAATAAGTAATAAAAATGCAAAATAAACCTTAACAAAAACCTAAAAGATTATCCTCCTCTAAGAAGATGTAAAATCTTGTTTTCTAACTTCGCTAGAAAAGATTTTGAATAAAATTCACAAGAAAGAGTATTTTTTATACAACTTCAAAACTCTACATATTTAATACAAAATGTATATAGTTTCCTTACCAATACAGAAATTCCCCTACGTCTTGTAACACTGGCAGGAGGACCTCTTTATATTCCCGCGCGAGAGTATTTTGACTGCTGGTAACGCTCCCGCGCTGCGGCTACTAGCGGCGACGCTCGGTAGTACTTGTCCGAGCAGTGCCCTCACGACTGTGCGCTCTCGTGGCTTACTTTTGTCGCCACAGGTACTATCAGAGAGAAAGATCTTTCTCTCTGGTACTATAAACTGGAAGTATACATCAATTTTGATGAACAAAATAACGATTGTAAGAAAATTAAAATAATTAGCGCAATGCAAAATGCAAGTATGAAATGTTTATATATTTTATTATTATTTAATTTTTCATTACATAAAATATATACTAGATAACACAAGCGCGCGCTTTGCGTGCGCTAGACAAATTTTTTCTCCGCGAGTGTACATAATTTTAATTCGCCTAATTTCTATTACGAACATAATTTTTATTTGCCGTATTTCTTTTATGTAAATAATTTTAATTTTTTATTTTTTACTATGTACATAATTTTAATTTTTGAATTTCTATTTGCATATAATTTTAATTTGCCGTATTTCTATTATGTAAATAACTGAAATTGTACCTAATAGAAATTTGGCCAATTGAATTTATGTACATAATAGAAATTCGGCGAATTGAAATTATAACATAATAGAAATTCAAGAATACTTATGTATTGTACATAATAAAAACTTGACTAATCAAAATTTAAAACATAATAAAAATTCAAAAATTAATATTATGTATACAATGAAAATTCAAAAATAAAATTATGTACATAATAGAAATTCAGCGAATGAAAATTATGTATATAATACACAGAGAGAATTTTCTTTTAAAATTTACCCTGAAAATCATGGTAAACGTGGGACAATATAGTATTGAAAGAATTTTATAAGAATTTTTTTGATTAATATTTACCACAATAAAAATATTAATATCTACCATAATAAGATATAAAATATACTCGATTAATTTTACTATGTAAATATTAATATTTTTTATTGTGGTAAATATTAATCTAAAAGAAACTTATAAAATTCTTCCAACACCATATTATTCCACAATTACATAATTTTCAAGGTAAATTCTAACAATAGGAGAAAATCAAATTGAATACTTAGAACGTCGCTAGTGATATTTAAAATGGGAACGATATATTAAATTCGACCCAAACTAGCCAAGAAAATTTTTATTTTATTTCCACAACGTTTCGACCATCTGTTTTTGGTCCTTTTCAAGTAAAAACTAGAATGATACAATTAATTAAAATTAATAAAGATAAACATTTTGATGTTAAACGCAAGAATTAAAATTTACATACTTTTTTAATAAAAGCGCAGTTAGTTGACACTGTTGTCATTATTAAACATGATAATTATCGGAATTTTTTAAAAACATTTGAAAAAACTTTTGGAAGAACTTTTGAAAGAAAGTAACCGCATCTTATCGTTATGATAGATCATCAAAAACTGAGTATATAGAATTTATACGATCTTTATAATTTTGTCATAGATGTTTAAATTCTGTGTCTTTATGTAGGTTAACTGTATTATTAACTTTTTTGATAAAAAACATCTCTGCGATTTCTCTCTTTCTAACATGTTTTTTATTATGGAGAAAATAATAGGAGAAAATTAATTAATGAAAGGCTCGTATAAATTAACGAAATTAAAAAAAATAAATATTGTAGGCCAACTAAACGAGCAAAATTACATAAGATCTAAAGATTTATTAATAATTAAATTCTCATTCCATTAAAGAAACAATATACAACGTAAACGTTTCGACTGCACTACAGTCTTCTTCAATACATAAAACTCAAATATTAAAATACAAAGTTAACGATTCTTCGCTGATGAACAATGGATGAGTAAGACGATTGGTCTGAGATTCCAAGTTTTGCGACATTTAATCATGCTGTGGATATTTTACGCGAATTAAATTGTTTATCAGCGAAGAATCGTTAACTTTGTATTTTAATATTTAAGTTTTATGTATTGAAGAAGACTGTAGTGCAGTCGAAACGTTTACGTTGTACATATATTGTTTCTCTAATGGAATGAGAATTTAATTATTAATAATCTTTAGATCTTATGTAATTTTGCTTGTTTAGTTGGCCTACAATATTTATTTCTTTTAATAGGAGAAAATTTTCTCCGTCTAGAAATTTGCCAAATTTATATCTATATGCATAATTTTAATTCGTCGAATTTTTATTTTGTATATAAAATTAATTCTTTACTTTCATTATGTATATAATTTGTCCCGGAGACAATTTCAAGAAAGTATTCCGACGCGAAATAATTAATTTAATTATATCGGAGACAACTTTAAAAAAGTATTGTTGTGCCTCGCGTGAGACACAGAAGGGATGTTGCCGGATTAGGAAGTGGACTTCTGAATCGTCGGGGTTTCTCCGTAGATTTTAGTCTTGTTTAATGTAGAATTACTTCTTTATTCAATATATTTATATATATATATGTATATTGGTATATATAATCTTAACAAGACTCGGCGTATGGTTATTTAAAAAACCTCTGGTAACTTCGTTTCTCTTTTTCGTTCGTTTGACGCGACTCTAGATTTATTCTGACTTTAGCTAAATAACGACTCGTCTGATTACGAGTCGGGAGTTATCCTTGATGTGTCTCGGTAGGTTGGTCTAATTCAACTCGCTCTCTGTTCACTCCCGAGTTCTTACGTGAACTCGGTTTTTCGTTATTTTATTTGGAAGGGGTGCCTGGCGACAGGCACCCGATTGGTGCATAGCTTTTGCATACGCGGCTAGATTTTGAGCTAAGAGCTGTTCGAAAGATGAAGCTCTTAGCTTGCGTCTTCGCGGTTTCCGGCCCGCTGCTGCATCAGCGATCTCCATGCGGATTTTATATCCGTTAACTTGTAATTATAGCCTTTCGGGCTATAACAGTATTCCTACGCGATAAAAATTGAGCAAATTAAAATTATTTAAATAATAGAAATTTGGTGAATTAAAATTATTTACATAAAAGAAATATGGCAAATTTAAATTATGTACATAATTGAAATTTGACAAATTAGAATTATTTATATAATAGAAATTCGGTAATTGAAATTATGTACATAATAGAAATTAAAAATTCAATGAATTAAAATTATGTACAGTATAGAAATTTAGGAATCCAAATTATATACATGATAGAAATTCGGGAATTAAAATTATGTACATAATAAAAATTTGGGATTTAAAATTATAAACATAATAAAAATTTACGAATAAAAATTGTGTACATAATAGAAATGCGGGAATTAAAATTATGTAAATAATAAAAGTTCAACGAATTAAAATTATGTACATAATATAAATTCGTCAAATTAAAATTATTTACATGATAGAAATTCGACGAATTAAAATTATGTAGGTACATTATGGAAATTCGGCGAATTAAAATTATGTACATAGTAAAAATATAGAATTAAAATTATGAACATAATAAAATTTCGGCGAATTAAAATTATGTATATAATAAAAATTCGAGAATTAAAATTACATATAGTACATATACTAGAAATTCAGGAATAATAATTATACATATAAGGAAAATAGAAATTCGGCAAATCGAAATTAAGTACATACACTTACTTCAAAAAAAGTGGTACACTTAAAATTTGGAAAAAAATTACCAAATTTCAAATGACGATAACTTCGTAAATAATAAAGATAAAAAGATTTCTATAAAATGAAAATAAAAGCTATGAATCTTTATTTTAATAATCTATTCATTTCAATGCAGCGAGATAAATTTATTAAAAATGGCGAATGACAAAACGAGAGCATACAAAATTGAAAAATAATGGTTCGAGTTTGCTAATGTACATACATGGCGTAAGTCAAATGTCGCAACTCACTTGCATAAAATGCATATATGTATGGTAGTACAGAGTTTCCTCTTTAAAATGCTTTTTTATTCATCTTGATACGATAATTTTTTGCAGAGTTATTCACATTTACAACTTTTGTTTGAAACATTTTTCTAATAAATCAAGATTTTTCAAGATTTTACACCGTTTCCTAACTTTTTGCCAGCACCGTATATACAATTAGATATAATATATTTTTTAAGTATGTTTGTACAAATCTCTATATGATATATATTGTGACGTGACTCTTTTTTTTTGTCCGTCACAAGGGCCGAAGGCCCGACCGGGAAGGCGGAAAATTCGGGAATCTTTGCTCTCTCGCCAACCCTTGAGAGAGAGAGAGAGAGCACCCAAAAATAATTTTTGCGTTTTCTTCCGCGTAGGAGAATGCACCCCGCGCATCCGTCCCGCGTATTACTTTTATTTGTATTTTTTTTTGTTGTGTAGCGATTTTTGCGTTTTGGCGAGTGATTTTAGTAGGAATACTAGGGGGGTTCTAACCCGGGTCCTCTGAGGGGGGTGCGGGGCGGGGGGGTATGACGTCACGCGGGCGGGGGGGGTCTTATCAGCAGATAAGCTTATCTATGTTTATAAACAAAAGATAAACAATATCTATTACAAAGGGCTGCTGACAATCGGGGGGGGGGGGGGGGGAAGGGGAGGTTGCGTTTCTTCTCTTCATAAGCTTATCTATGTTTATAAACAAAAGATAAACAATATCTGTTGAAGATTCGTTCTTCGGATCGAATCCTCGAGGACGATCGAATTTTCTAGAATGTTTTTTGTTAAATTCCTTAGTGTTTACGCCAAGGAAACACGTGAAACCAACGTGTACACTCGCCGCTAATTGGCGTGTGTACATCGCCTGATTTTCCGATGGTCCAATCGAGGACCCCGATCGGCTGCCGCCCTACGCGAGCTCCGAAATTCGCGCGGCCCTCGAGTCAGTCCTCGAGAGAGCGAGCGCCGAGAAACATAAGTCTAGGTACGCGACGAACTTGTAGAAAGTGAATAAACTAAATTAAACCGTTTCAAAACGCGTACAATTATTTGATCACGTTAACCCGGCATCCTACAACGTTAAATCTTATACATATAAAAATGGTCCTTCGAGCCGGATATTAAAAACCGATCGAGTGATAGTGAAATCGCGAAAAGAACGGGCTCCTTCGTTTCGTACCTTATTCGAACAATTGACAATTTCTGCCTCGTGTGCCTATATCGGGGCAGTAAATTTAAAAACGCAGTGATCCGCGGCAAGAGAAATATGCTAATTACGCGTTCTCGTTTAGAGTAGAAAAACTCCGTGTGCGGGAGTGAGACCGCGCTACAAGACAACAAGCCGTCGCGCGCGCTCCGAAACAGTCTATCTCTCTCTCTCTCCCGCGCTCTCTCCAAGACGTGAAGAGCGAGAGAGACGGTATCACGCCGCGCGCTCCGAGGCTCTCTCGCTCGCTCTCTCTCTCTCTAGCTGCGGCTCTCTCGGCCGCGCGCCTGCCGTCGCTCCGGCCTAAGCCGCGGCGCTCCGGCCACGTGACGGTCACGCGCCCTCACGTACCCGGTGTACATCGAATTCTGCATTTGAGTAGACAGAATTTCGACGTTGAAGTGTCACTTGCAGTGCAAGCGCCGCTATCACGCGCTTTGCAATCTTGCATTCGGACGGCAGTTAAACGCCGTTCGAGATTAGTGACTGCACGTGTACTCCGCTACTCGCGCTCAGTGACTCTCAACTCCGGCGCCGCTATCACGCGCCAGTGATTTTTAATTGAGTGCGGTGAACATACGCGAGTTATCCGCAAACGCCGCAAGCACGCGCTTTGCGTTACGGTATTCGCAGCGCTCTACTGATTAACAGTGACTCTCAGTGAACGTGCGCCGCTATCACGCGCACCGCACCGGTGAATCTTAACCAGTGCATTTTTCTCACTGACTTTTGACTCTCGCAGACCGAAGTGTAAACGACCGCGAACGCCGCTATCACGCGTACGCGTCGTGCATCTCTCTGTGACTCTCTCGATCATCTTGGTGATTTTCGACGTTTCTAAACATTTTAAAAGGTGCGCGACTCGCTATTTCGACGCCGCTATCACGCGTCCGCCGTCGTGCATCACTCTGTGCCTCTCTCGATTATCTTGTTGATTTTCGACGTTTCTAAACATTTAAAAAAGTGCGCGACTCGCTATTTCGACGCCGCTATCACGCGTCCGCGTCGTGCATATCTCTTGACTCTCTCGATCATCCCGGTGATTTTCGACGTTTCTAAGATTTAAAAAACCACGCGATTTGCAATTTCGACGCCGCTATCACGCGCCACGCAATCGCTTCGTCTGAGAAAGACAGCCGATAACGGCTTAACGAGACGGTGCGCTAGCTCGCGCTCGGACTCTCTCTCTCTCTCTCTCTCTCGCGCGTCAATCAGCGGGCGCTTCAAGTCCGCGCGCGCGCTTGAAGATTTCGCTTCAGTAGCGAATAATCGATAAACGATTCAACAATCCGGCATCGATAATCATGTCGACTGTCGTGAGTGACCTGCTCATCGAGCAGGGAGCTTGTATTGACGAGATCAAACGAGATCTCGTCAACTTCAAGAAGCTGGCCAAATCCAACGTGACACTCGCCAAGACGCGAAGTAGGCTTGCCAAGTTGGAGGAGCACTGGGCCGCCTGCCGCGGCCTTCATGTCAAACTGCTTCAAAAGACGACCACGGAGCAGCAAACGACCTTGCCGTATTTCACTCTGGAAGAGTTCCTGAGAGCTGAGGATGTCTACATCGACACGGCCGATCTGCTGCAAGATACGATAAGTCGATTATCTCCTAATACAATTCCGTTTACCGATCGTAGTTCCGATTCCTCCGTTCGCGAAACAAATAATTATTGCTTCCAATTGCCACGCATCGCGCTGCCAAAGTTTTCTGGGAAATTAACCGATTGGGAAAATTTCCGAAACATTTTCGAATCTCTTGTAGTAAGTAACGACGCTCTTTCAAATTCACAAAAATTTCATTACTTAAAAACGAGCGTAACGGGAGACGCTTCCTTGCTGATCAATAATTTAAAAATTTCCGATGCGAATTACGAATCTGCCTGGCAATTGTTAACCAATGAATACGACGATAAGCAAGCGTTAATCTATGCTCATTTACACGCGTTTATTAGCCTTCCGGTAATGAAAAGCGAGATTGTCAGCGATTTGCGAAAATTGCGCGACACAGTGTCTGCATCGTTAGCCGCGTTAAAAAATCTCGATCGTCCCGTAGAACAATGGGACGACATTCTTGTTTATACAATAACGCAAAAGTTTAGCGCGAGAACACGTACCGAATGGAATTTAAGGCGAATCAAACGAAATGAGCCTTCTTCTTATCAGGAGCTTAATGAGTTTTTAACTCTCCGTATACGCGGATTGTCGGACTTTGCCGATTCAAGCAAGGACTCCGGTTTTTCGAAAAATGATAAACCGCGTTTAACAGTAAACAACGTGACTGCCTTTAAATGTATTTGTTGCTCCGGTGAGCATCACGTTTCGAAATGCGAAGACTACGCGAAGAAATCAGCTTCACAGCGCTTTGCTCTCGCGCGCCAGCATAAACTCTGCTTTAACTGCTTAAAGTCCGGACATTTCCCGTCGAAATGCCCGAGCAAATATCGGTGCAGACAATGTCGTCGCTCGCATCACACATTGCTGCATTCAGCGGCAAATCAAAATGCCTCCGATAACTTGGCCAGTTCCGAGGCTACTATCTCCGAATCAGCGTCACAAGCCGCATCTAATGCGACTACTAATCAAACGGTCAATACGATTGCGGCCGTCCAGATAGTACCCCCCTCGCTTCAGGAACATCCAAATGTCCTTTTGGTGACCGCATGGGTCGACCTCCACACCGGGGAGGGTCGCTGCTTAAAGGTTCGCGCGTTGTTGGATCAAGGATCCACTTTTAGCTTTATATCAGAATCGCTCTCACAGGCGTTGCGCACTAAACGGCAACGAGCCGATTTACAAATTAAATGCTTCGGCGAAAAATACACGGGTACTGCGAAATCGTGCGTAAAACTACAGTTAACCCCGTGTGCTCAAGCCGATCCGAGCTTTCCTCTGACGGCTTACATTTTTCAACGCATTACTTCTTACGCTGCCTCGCGGATTCAGCCCTTCGATGCGTGGCCTCATTTACAGGGTCTATCTTTTGCTGACCCTGATCCTTCCAGTCAACATCAAATTCATTTGTTGATCGGTGCTGACCTTTACGGCTCGCTTCTGAAGCGCGATGTCCGTCAAGGTCCTATTGGAACTCCGACAGCGCAATTGACCGCTCTCGGTTAGATCCTTTCCGGCCCCACAAATAGTAGGCCGACTACTACTGCTCAAGCATCTGTATTAAACTGCGTGTTGGAACAAAGCACGCACTCTCTTCTCCAGAAGTTCTGGGAAGATGAGGAGATCTCGCAGCCTGTCCCCCTCACGGAGGAGGAGGAGAGGTGCGAGGCTCATTTCATCGCCAACCACTATCGTACCCCTCAGGGACGCTATGCGGTTCGATTGCCCTTCAGGCATGATTTCCCGACAAAAATCGGTGATTCTTTGCACATTGCAACCTCGCTTTATAATAAAATGGAAGGAAAGCTACGGCTTCGTCCTGAACTTCACGCGCAGTACAACGAGTTCTTACGAGAGTACAATTCGCTCGGTCACATGAGGAAGGTGGAATTATCTGACCGCTCCGAGTTCGAGCCGGTATATATTCCTCATCATCCCGTTTTGCGCGACTCGAGTTGCACTACGAAATTGCGCGTTGTCTTCAACGCTTCGTGCAAAACGAGCAATAAGACTTCGCTTAACGATCACTTACTGATCGGTCAGAGACTGCAGCAAGACCTCTCCGCTATATTATTGCGCTGGCGTCAATGGCAATTTGTTTACACGGCGGACATTGCTCAAATGTTCCGCCAAATTCTCGTGCATCCGTCTGACGCGGATTTTCAAAGAATCTTATGGCGATCGTCGGCCGATGGGCCGATTGAACACTATCGCCTTCTCACTGTAACGTACGGGCTCGCCCCCGCTCCGTACCTCGCAATGAGGGTACTGAAACAGCTTTCTCTAGATGAAGGCGACAACTATCCCGCGGCCGTTCCAATTCTCAGCGAGTCCCTCTACGTGGACGATGCACTCTTTGGAGCGGACGATACGACTTCATTGATAGAAACTCGTGTCCAACTAGTTGAGATCCTGCGAAAGGGAGGTTTTCAACTACGAAAGTGGGCTTCTAATGCCTCCTCTCTTCTTCAAGGACTTTCGGCTCATCAGCCGGAAGTCACCGATCATTTACTCGTAAAAGAAGATAATCTCAAGGTTCTCGGGCTTTCATGGCTTGCTAAAGAGGACGCGTTCAAATTCGTGATAACTCCGTTGAGATCGGTTACGCACACGAAACGTTCCGTTCTCTCGTTCACGGCAAAATTATACGACCCACTAGGATGGGCTGCTCCGGTCGTTGTAACCGCGAAAATCTTGCTACAAGAATTATGGCTTCTCAAATGTGATTGGGACTCCCCTCTTCCAGAGGAGTTGCGCGATCGTTGGGAGAGCTACACCAACGATTTGGAATCATTGAACCGCGTCCGAATACCGCGTTGGACCGGTCGACATTCCAATAACCTCGCGTTCGAAATCCACGGGTTTGCCGACGCTTCAAACCGCGCTTACGCGGCGGTCGTTTATATTCGAGTGCTTCCTTCGCCAACGAAGTTTCAAATCACTCTGCTCGCTGCTAAAACAAAGGTCGCGCCGATCAAAACCGTAAGCATCCCGCGCTTGGAACTGAACGCTATCGTCCTCCTCAGCCGGCTAATCAAGTGGACCTTGACATCGTTGAAATTACCTCCGATTCCAATATACGGATGGACGGATTCGACCATCGCTCTCGCGTGGCTCCGTCAACATCCATCAAAATGGAGCACCTACGTGGCTAACCGCGTATCCGAGGTGCATACCGGTCTGGATTCCGTTTGTTGGAATCACGTTCCGTCTCGCGATAATCCGGCGGACTGTGCCTCGCGCGGCTTGACCGCCTCAGAGCTCGTGACTCACCCGCTATGGTGGAACGGTCCACGATGGCTTCAGAAACCATCAATGCGTGGCCGATTCTGAATGTCTCAGCTCCGCTCGACTCTGTCACCGATCAGCAGGTGTCGGTGGAAAGAAGACGGCCTGTGACGCTCCATGTTCAAGAGGCCGAGGGTTGGGAACTCCCATATAGGTTCTCCACTTGGACCAAGCTTGTCCGCGTGACTGCCTATATGAATCGCTTTATTCATCGTGTAAAAGAAAAGAGCGCGTCTCGCTCCCAACAATCCCCCTTTCTGAACGCCGACGAGTTTAGGAGGGCGGAACTCTTCTGGTTGCGCTATCTGCAACAGAGATTCTTCGAACGGGAAACGCGCTCACTAAAGAATAACGGCACCATACCGCATTCGAGCTCGTTGAGCAGATTGAGTCCTTTTCTAGGAGAGGACTCTTTACTCCGTCTTGGCGGGCGGTTGACGAATTCCGCGCTCAGCTATGACGAGCAACATCCCATAATAATTCCGAAACATCACTTATCCGATCTCTTAATTGATCGCGCTCATAAATCCACGCTCCACGGGGGAACACAGCTAGTACTCCGTGTGCTGCGTCAGCGATACTGGATCATTGGAGGCCGCAGCTCAGTAAAGGCGCACATTCGAAAATGTGTAGTCTGCACTCGTCAAGCGGCTAAATTGTCTTCTCAGTTCATGGGCGACCTTCCAGCCGCTCGTGTCACCCCTTCGGCGCCTTTTACTCATTGTGGGATTGATTACGCCGGCCCACTCCACGTAATTTCATACGTCGGCAGAGGGCAAAAGGCCAGAAAGGTATATATCGCTCTGTTTGTTTGTCTTGCTACAAGGGCGATTCACCTCGAATTAGTGGAAGATTACTCCACGCCCGGCTTTCTTGCAGCCTATCAGAGGTTCGCTAGCCGAAGAGGTCTGCCGCGTCACATGTATAGCGACAACGGCACAAATTTTCATGGAGCCAACCACGAACTCCATCGACACTTTCAATCCTTATCGAAGGATGCTGAATTGCGAAACGCGCTCGCAGGCGACGGAGTGAACTGGCATTTCATTCCCTCCGCCGCTCCACATTTCGGCGGCCTTTAGGAGGCCGGAGTCAAGAGCCTTAAAACGCATCTGAGGCGCGCTGTTGGTTCCCACACACTTTCGAGGGCTGAACTCGCGACGCTTCTATGTAAAATAGAAGCGTGCCTTAACTCGCGACCAATCGCTCCGCTTAGTGACGACCCGGGTGACTTGTCGGCGCTCACCCCGGGTCACTTTCTGATTGGACGGCCCCTCGTAGCCGTTCCGGAGGAATCGGTACTCGCGATCGACCCGCGTAGGCTCTCGCGATGGCAACTAGTCCGTGCCATGCAGGAAACCGTGTGGCGTGCCTGGTCACAGGATTATTTACATTCGCTTCAACAGCGAAACAAGTGGTGCAAGCAGTCTCCTAACTTCGCAATAGGCGAGTTAGTATTAGTTAAAAGTCCCGTGCTCCCTCCGAGCAAATGGGAGCTTGCCCGAGTACAGCAGATCCATCCTGGATCTGATGGACTCGTTCGAGTTGTGACCATACGCACCGCACGGTCCACATTGAAACGACCTATTGCGCAATTATGCCGACTGCCAATACGTGATAACTCTAACGCGTCCGCAACGGATAAAGCCGCTAACTTGTAAGAGTTATGTAATCTTCGAGACGACTTTCTCAGCGCGAGTCGTCTTCACCTGTATGTTTTGTAATCATCTTCCTCGACGATTCGTTCCCGCTTCGTTTAACTTTATTTCGCATTCGTTCGCATACGAGGCGGGCGGTATGTTGAAGATTCGTTCTTCGGATCGAATCTTCGAGGACGATCGAATTTTCTAGAATGTTTTTTGTTAAATTCCTTAGTGTTTACGCCAAGGAAACACGTGAAACCAACGTGTACACTCGCCGCTAATTGGCGTGTGTACATCGCCTGATTTTCCGATGGTCCAATCGAGGACCCCGATCGGCTGCCGCCCTACGCGAGCTCCGAAATTCGCGCGGCCCTCGAGTCAGTCCTCGAGAGAGCGAGCGCCGAGAAACATAAGTCTAGGTACGCGACGAACTTGTAGAAAGTGAATAAACTAAATTAAACCGTTTCAAAACGCGTACAATTATTTGATCACGTTAACCCGGCATCCTACAACGTTAAATCTTATACAATATCTATTACAAAGGGCTGCCGACAATGGGGGGGGGGTTGCGTTTCTTCTCTTCATACGTTTATGTTTATAAACAAAAGATAAACAATATCTATTACAAAAGGGCTGCCGACAATTGGGGGAAGGGGGGGGGGTTGCGTTTCTTCTCCTCATACGTTATCTGTATATTTCTAAGAAATATAATCAAATTCTAAGAAGGGCCACCGCTTGGCATGCGCCGACAATCAAGGGGGTTGCGTTTCTTCCCCCATACGTTATCTGTATATTTCTAAGAAATATAATTAAATTCTAAGAAGGGCCGCTTGGATCCGAGCGCCGACAATCAGTTCTCTGAAAATCTAAGATAATCAAATTTTAAGAAGGGCCACCGCTTGGCATACGCCGACAATCAAGGGGGTTGATACATGATCTATACGTATATTTCTAAGAAATACCAGCGCCGATAACCAGCGGCTGCAGGAATTTATAAACAAAACAAGCGCCGAAAATTTACGTCATCTAAATTTTTCTCGTTCGTACGTTGACGAACAAAGGGTTGATTGGGATATATAACGATGCCGCTGCCGGGCCATAGTACCACTGGCGAGCGCACGCTTTCCTCAAGGAAAAATAGCTGTGAGAAAAAAGTTTAGTGTGCAATTAAAGTAGTTATTTCTGTGCAGTACAAGTAAATTTTTACAAAATGGAGAGCGCACCGCAAAATCATGCAGAGTGTCATGAGAAGGGGTGTTATAAGACTGCCGAGAGATGGTATAGACATCTCGATGAATGCTATTATGATGAAAAAAAAGATGACCCGTTTGATTTTAAACGTGAAGCGGTGACTTCAGTTGTGCAATTCGTAAGAAATCGCGAACTTGGTGTGCAAAAACCGCATACAAGTGATGTTGCCTATTTCCTGGAAATTCACGAAGACATTTTAAGAGTGATTGGTGGGTTATCCAAATGCACCAGATCGTCTAAACGACACAAGCGAGTCGCATGTTATCAGCGTCGCTACAAAAATTGCGCAGAATATTTTACTGTGGACAACCTTTATTTTGCCGACATGGATATGCCTTCACCATCGGTATCATGCAAAACACAATCATCTGATTATGATTCGGACCAAGAAATAGAGGAGTCAGATAGGAGAGAACCGTCACCACCGCCATCGTCGTCATCGTCATCATCGCCAGATTTCTTGTCGGCAGCCTATTTATCTTTTCTGTGATAAAATAGGTGTACAATATATGCGAAGAGTATAGCAGTGTTTATGAGATAAGTTTTATCACGCGTGAAAGAGAGGATTGTAGTAAATGTGTCAAGACATATTTTCACGAGGTATAAACAAAACAATAATCAACTGCTGCAGCGGCTGCTCTTTTACGACCAATCATCTTTCTTTCTGAGATAAGTTCGATCGCATGTGAAGCACAAAGGGCTGAACGAAATATATATATTGAGGACCTATGCGCTCTCAAAAATCATCCAGTCTAGGATTTGACAGCACCCTGACCAGTCCGTGAAAAAAGTCTAGTGGCTATACTTATTTACGGAAGTGCGGAAAAAATTCATTGACTTGTATCATAATTGTGCAAACGCGTGTTGAAAAAAAAATGGAAAGACATTGCGATCAACGTTTCTGATGACGAGATGGAGGTCATCACGATCTCCGACAGCGACAGCGAGAGCGACGCCGAGATGTACGACCCTGTGTACGACAGGGAGGTGAATATCATCTTAGATGATATAGAAGAAATGGAGGGTGATGTCATACCCATTGTTGAGCAAGAAGAAGCAGAAGAAGAAGAGGAGGAAGAAGATTTGCATGACGATGGGTACGAAAGCGAAAACGCTGTTCGGGAGTCGTGCCACTCGCGTACGTTAGATGTACGAGCAGTTGCATCCCTCGACGAAGAAACATGGGTATGCGTTATAACAGCATACGTCTCACCAGGAGGGTCAGTGAAAATCTGCATTCCCTGTTTCATGAGAAACAGGGAAAGATTCGCAGCAACTACATTAACGCACAGGCACGTGACAATGCGGTACAGGGATGTACCGCATCTTTATTGCATCGATTGTTTAGAAAGAGTGTTCGTACTCTTCCTGGCCAACTTGTGCCCAATCTGTCAAGGCTGTAAGTATATATATATATTAAAATACCAAAAAATCTATAAAATAGTATAATAATTTATTATATTTCTATGTGCAGATGCCGAGACACAGTCTGACAGCGATGGTTAACGCGACCCCCTCTCTCGCAGTCGCAGCAGGCCCGCTGGCTCTCTCTCGCCGCTACCTCGAGCCGCCGGCTCTCTCTTGCCGCAGGCCCGAGCCGAATTTCTCTCGCCTCCGACGGCTTTTTTTTATATATATATTTTATATAATTTTATATAATTTTATATATTATTTATATGTTTATTTTACATAATTTTGATTTCATATATCTTTTTTATATTTGTATCTTTTTATAATTTTATAAATTTTATATTATAAATAATTACACACACACACACACACACACACACACACAAATTTTGTAAATTTACACATATTTTATAGATTAAAAAAAATATTATTATCAAATGAGTGTATTTATTTTAGATTAAAATGTCCTCCTTACCTCTTGTTCCCTTTTAAATTATAAGTAAATATAAAGAAATTATTAAAATTTATTTTAAAAGCTCTCTCTTTTTCTCTCTCTCTCCTTCACATTTCTCTCGCGTCTTATTTCGACGTCTCTCTCTCAAAACTCGTATGTCTCTTTTTCTCTCACGCGATATCTCTCTCTCTTTTGCATCTTCTCTCACTGTCTCTCTCTCGCGCTGTCGCCGCTGCGGCTCGTTTTCTCTCTCGCATATGCACGGAAGAGCGCGCGCCTCTCCACGTGTCCCTCGCATGGATGCGACCCGCCGGCTCTCTCGAACGTGAGATGTAAACATTCGACACTTGGAATGTTTTTTGAAATAGATATAGTTCTTTGTGAAGATTTTTTAAGTGGGGTACAGCCTGTGGAGAGCAGGGCTGTCTCTGCAATCATAAAGTTTCGAACGGTCCTCAACGAAGTGTCGGGACATTACAACGAAAATGGTAGTGCTTTTTAAGTGCAAAAATATTAATTAATAGTGGAGAAAAAAATATATTAATAATAATATTTTTTTGTAGTTTGCCCTCTGTATTATTTGTTGTTGGGTGATTAAGGACCTCGTTTATGATATATTAAGGGATGCAGAATGGGAAAATCATTCAGATGACGACTTTGAAGAATGGATAGGGGATGACGAATGGGACGGTAAGAATAAAATTTATAATATTGTATTATATTTTTTAAATGAATAATGTTATGTTTACATTTCAATAATGGTTCCAGATATGTGTGATTGGGATTGGGACCCATATATAAGAGACGATGACGGCGATTTCTATGATTGGGGTCTGGTGTGGCTGTTCGAGCCGGAACCTGTACCTGTGTATGAAAATTGGGACGGTAAGAATAAAATTTATAATATTGTATTATATATTTAAATTAATAATTGTTATATTTTTAAATTAATAATTGTTATGTTTACAGATGAACCATACGTTCCAATAATGGTTCCAGAGATGTTGGATTGGGACGCATATCGAAGCTGATTGGGGTCTGGTGCAGCTTTTCACTCTACCAGACCCGTATGATGTTAGGCCTCAGCCTACACCGCCGCCACGCCGTCGCCGTCACCGCCGCCGTCACCGCCGCAATCACCGCCGCAATCACCGCCGCCGTCACCGTCGCCACCCCAATCGTCCATAATGTAAACTATTTTATTTTTTTATTTTTCATTTATATCCTTATTTTTATATATTTTATATTTTATATTTTTCTATTTTCTATTTTTCTATTTTTTAATTTTTTATTTTTATATTTTTTCATTTTTAATTTTACACACACACACACACAAATGTAAATGTACACATATTTTATAGATTAAAAAAAATATTATTATCAAATGAGTGTATTTATTTTAGATTAAAATGTCTTCCTTACCTCTTGTTCCCTTTGAAATTATAAGTAAATATATAAAGAAATTATTAAAAATTATTTTAAAAACTCTCTCTTTTTCTCTCTCTCTCTCCTTCACATTTCTTCGCATCTTATTTCGACGTCTCTCTCTCAAAACTCGTATGTCTCTTTTTCTCTCTCTCGCGTACGTCTCTCGCTGCAGCCCGTCTTCTTTCTCTCTCTCTCGCGTACGTCTCTCGCTGCAGCCCGTCTTCTTTCTCTCTCTCTCGCGTACGTCTCTCGCTGCAGCCCGTCTTCTTTCTCTCTCTCGCGTACGTCTCTCGCTGCAGCCCGTCTTCTTTCTCTCTCTCGCGTCTTAATTCGCCGTCTCTCTCTCGCCGCGAGCCGCCGAATCTCTCTCTCTCGCCGCCACATCCGATTTCTCTCTCGCGCGCTGTCTCTTTCTTTTCTAGTGGTTGCTCTCTCGCAAAGTATGTAACGGGTGGCGCGCAAATAAAGTACACCATGATATACATATAAGTATTTATTTGTCTTATATTTAATACATAATTATATATAAAGTTTTATTACATATTAAAAACTAAATAAAGCCACCAGCTCGCAATCGACAAGTTGGTGCATGTCGAAGGCGTTGCTAGCGCGTATCGCATTCGGCAATTCTCTCGCATTCGTTACAGTGGATGCAATATTGGAGAATTGCGTATGTTTGATATCAACCGTTGCGATGAGCCTCGTCAATCGATCGAACATTATTTCGATGCATGAATCGAGATCGAACATACGACGTAACGTCGATTCGACCATCATCATGCGCACGTCCGCCGATTCGAGACTTATGAGCTTGGTGTCGTTTATCTTGTGAAAACGTACTGTTAGCGGCCCGACACTTATGAAGTTATACACATCGTTGTTGAGAGAGTCATTGTTCAAATAATTTTGAATAGTGTGACGTTGCTCGTAGAGTCCTTTCCACGTTTCGAGAGATAGTATTAGCTGTTTTCCCCGATGATCTCCTATGGCGATCTCCACGTAACTCGGCGGATCCACTCTGATGCCGATTTCGAGGAATTTGAATTCCGTGGTCGAATGCGTATCGTCTTCCAAGTATACGAACCGCACGAGACTCCAGCGAAACGCTGTAAAAAAATTAGGAAAAAAAAAATTAAAACTAAATTAGGAAAAAAAGAAATTATAACTCATAAAAAAATATAAAAATAGAAAAAATATAAAATATATAAAATAGAAAAAGTTATACTTACTCGTCGCATTTCTTCTCGCACGTTTCATCGCGTCTCGGCATGTAGTAATTCATGCTGCTGCTTTTTTGGTGCAGAATATTTTTCTCGAGGGTATTAAAAAGTGAACCACCAGTCAGAACAGTCGACGAGAGACTGATCGTACAAAAGTACTAATAATCGAGTAACACTCATTTTTAAAATATTAGGAGAAGGGGATTCCTAGAAATATATATCTGGAGGGGGAATAAAGAGAAATATTTAAAAGTAGTGGGGATAAAAAATTAAATATTAGGAGAAAGGAATTCTTAGAATTATATATCTGGAGGGGAACAAAGAGAAATATTTAATTTAAAAATATTAGGAGAAAGGATTTCTTAGAAATATATATCTGGTGAGGGAGAGAAATAACAAAGAAAATAGTATGTAAACGATATGTTTATTCAAAAAAACGGATGATCGTCGGATCCAAGCCTGGATTTTGCGGCCGACCACCAATTGAATAATTTAAATACATTTTGTAACGCACAATTTTTTACATGTTTATTACATCGTAGAGTATATGTGGGATTTAACTTATTTAATGCAGGTACATCTTCATATATGGCATCCAAGGTCTCAATGGTGAAACCGCTGCTCGCATCGTCCATTATTTCGGCCAGCCATTCTCGCTTTTCGAGTCCTTTTACATACACAAGAGAGTACTCTTCATCGTCTTCTTGCTCATTTATGCCAACGATAGCTGCCGTAATCAAGCGCTGAGCCATGCCGTATGGAACATTTCCATCCTCCCATTGTAAGCTGTGATGATGTTGAGTTAGCCACGAGGCCTGACGCCTTTCCGACTTTTTATAAGCACGCTCCATGGCACAGGGCATGCGAAGAAATAGTGCGACAGGATATATCCTCTCTCAGGATTCCGCTCCTTTACGATAAATCGTTTGTTTAGTATAAATCCTTGCAGGTCCCGACACGTTGTGCGGACCTGATCTCTCTATGGGCGAGTCAGTCGAGAGGTTTACTTCCAACATCAAACATCCTCACATCATCTTGATAGTATCTCCTCCTCCCCCTCTTTCAAAAAACGGCCCCTTATTTGTGTAAACATTTTAGGTGATTTTGGCGCACAAGCGTTGTTCAACGGGTTGTACGGGTCACACGATCGTGTATAATGAGAGTCCGCAGTGGGTGTGTTTTAGGCATGTTTTTTCCCTTACAACCAAATTCCCATCTCACATCCACCGTCTAGTCTTCTGATCGATCTGGTGATGAAAAACGTTAATTTAATGGCTGCCAAACCTTCTAAATGTGTAGGAAAATTCCCATTTTTACATTTCCTTAAAAGTCCAAATTTTGCTCTCGCTCTTATTAACAAGTAATTCGCATTAATCCATTGTTTAAAATAATCTGCGGTTATTCTTCCAAAAACTCTATGAATAAAATTAAAATTAAAATAGTAATCAGTCCGTTTTGTGTTAAATTGACGCCTTAATAACTGTTAATAAGTAGCAAAATTATCAAGAAGAACGATGATAGGTAAGCATACTACCAATTGTAGGGGATACATATTATAATTTGGACATGCGTTGATCGGTAATTTTTTTATAAATCGCAGCGCCTACGGAACGGGTTAATTTCTCGCATATTAACGATGAAACTATCCGAGATCTGAACAAAATCAGGGATCATATCGAGGCGAACATTGTTGGACAGGACGGATTGAAACACGCGTTAATTACTCAAAAACTCTTGATTCTGAATAACTATAATTAAATTTCGATATTATGTGAATTGTAAGAATTTATATTTCAATAATTATACTGAAGAAGACCGCGTGCGGTCGAAACGTTTATAGAATGATTGTAATTTGCGTTAGTTTTAATATAATGACTGTAGTTTTATAATTTATACATGTAATAAATGGTAGTTGACTGAACATCTCGAATATTCAGCTCGATAAGTTGGCCTTATATTTATCACTTTGTTTTCAATATACGAGCGACAATTGTATTAATTTATAGATAAAAGAAAATTAAAAAAATATAAAATATATAAAAGATACAAAAAAGTTATACTTACTCATCGCATTTCTTCTCGCACGTTTCTTCATGTCTCGGCATGTAGTAATTCATGCTGCTGCTGCTTCTTTGAACCGAGGGTATTAAAAAGTGAACCGTCAGTTAGAACGGTCGACGAAAGACTGATTGTATAATAAGGTACTAATAATCGAGTAACGGTCATTTTTAAAATATTAGGAGAGGGGGATTCTTAGAAATATATCTGGAGGGAAAGAACAAAGTAGAAATATTTAAAATATTAGGAGAGGGGGATTCTTAGAAATATATCTGGAGGGAAAGACAAATTATTAAAAGTAGTGGAGGTAAAAGAAATTCTTAGAAATACGATTGCGTGAGAAATTTTTAAAAGTAGTGGGGGTAAAAGGAATTCTTGGAAATATCTGGTTAGGAAAAATAACAAAGAGAATAGTATGTAAATAATATGTTTATTCAAAAAACGGATGATTGTCGCGATTAGCCGACCACCAATTGAATAATTTAAATACATTTTGTAACGCGCAATTTTTTACATGTTTATTACATCGTAAAGTATATGTGGGATCTAATTTATTTAATGCAGGCACATCTTCATATATGGCATCCAAGGTCTCAATCATGAAACCGCTGCACACATCGTCCACTATTTCGGCAAGCCACTCTCGCTTTTCGAGTCCTTTTACATACACGAGAGAGGACTCTTCCTCCTCGTCTTGTTCATTTATGCCATTGATAGCTGCCGTGATCAAGCGCTGAGCCATGCAGTATGGAACATTTCCATCCTCCCATTGCAAGCTGTGATGATGCTGAGTTATCCATGAGGCCTGGCGCCTTTCCGACTTTATAAGCACGCTCCACGGCACAGGGCATGCGAAAAAATAGTGCGACATGATATATCCTCTTCTCAGGATTGCCGCTTCCTTCACGATAAATCGCTTGTTTAGGATAAATCCTTGCAGGTCAACAAACGTTGGTGCGGACATGATCTCTTCGATGTGAGTCAGTCGAGAGGTATTACTTCACTAACATCAGACATCTCGCATCATCATGATTATGTATCCTCCTCCTCCTCCCCTCTCTCACGCGCGTAGTTGTGTAAACATTTTTAGGTGATTTTGCGCACAACGTTGGTCAACGGGTTGTACTGGATCACGCGATCGTGCATGATGAGGCAGTACGCAGTGGTATTATTAGGTATATTCTCCTTACACTCAAATTTCAATCTCACATCCACCGTTGCGCTCTTGACCGATTCGTTTTGTCGAGAACAATCGATAATCACAAACGGCCCGTTTTGTAAAAACCGTGTGATGGTGAGGCTCGGCTCGAGATACTCGTATCCGTAATAATTTTTGCAGAAACGCGCATACGTGTCATACAGAATCGACCATCTGTTTCTATCGAAATCCAGATTCATGTCGTCGTACGGATAACATTCCGAGTTCAGATAGAGTTTCACGTTGGTTAATTTACAGTTGTCGAATCGACTCGTATCCTCGGACATGACATTTTTACGCCCTGTCTGCAGAGCAAAAATTACATATCGCGGCTTCTCCAGTTGAGTCGCGGTCTTAATGGCCCACGAATGCTTGGTCGTACGCTGCAATAGCGGAAATTCGTATAGATCCCACGAGCGGAAACCCATGCTGAGGTAACGTCCGCTTTCCAGAGCGCGCAGCATCGACAGCTTCTTAATCTCGCTCAACAACACGTGTGGCATTCGCCATTGTATCTTGAATATGTTGATCACAGGCTCCAGTGCAGAATTTCCATACAGACAATTATTGTCGTTGCGCGCTCGTATTAGAATCAACTCATGACGCGCATTAATAACCACGCGTTTGTAATCCTCGCAAAATCCCAGCAACATGTGCAGCGGTACGCAAAAATTAAAGTATCCATTCACAGTAGTCGGGCTATCCCAGCCTGCATTTCGCATAATCACGCTTCTATCGGATGACATTGTTGCATAGTTTTTCAGCAGACTTGTTATTCCCACATTTCTGTTGCGATCAATCTCCACACCATCGAGCTCGTAGCGAATTTCTTCAAACATGAATGCGACGCAATTATTTCCCAGCATCACATTGGATCCCTCAATTGGATGAGTTATCCGCAGTTCAACCTCGATGTAGAGGAAACTCTCATACGGCAACGTATATAAATCCTGTTGTTGTATGGGTATTCTTATCTCGTCGCTGTATCCAAATGTTGTGTTGGCAAACGGGTTGTATGTGTGAGTCTCAATCTTGACGATGCGATCGTCAAAGACTGGCTCTTCCTCGATGTTGAGAATCTCAGTCATTGATCAGATGGCGCGCACCGCAAATCCCAAAAATTGTAAAAACGCAACGTTTGACGAGGTGAGTCTCTTCTTCGCGGTTGATTTGATATTAGCGAATGATGTTGCTGCTGGTCTGATTGTGTTCTTCGTGTCTTTATTCAACACGAGCATCCCGTCGCACGAGGGTGGCCCGCCGTCGTACGTGCAATCTAATTGTTATCTCTTCACCTCGAAAATCGAGCAATCGTCCCTCCTGATCAGTAACGCGTAACACTAAATCAGTAATGCTTCGTACGAAGACCGGCAGGTAAATGATCTGCGCCGGCGTTTCCGATATCTTATATCCTGGTGGTACCCTCGGTGAAAATTCGTGTATCGTGTGAACGAGTTTATCGTTGCTGTATGCACCCGCGGTCACGTTACACTCTATGCGGATAATGTTCACGTTGATAATATTAATCGCCATGATTTGTGCCATTTTCGCGGTTGCAGTAAACGATTCGAGAATCCCAGCAGTGATCCAATGTTGTTGGGCATGCTAAAGTTTATTCTGTAGGCACACTTGATCTCGCTTCTCATCGTATTGTAATTAGCGCGGAGCACGATTGGGTAATCTTCATCGTCGACACCTTTATCACTAACAGCATTATGTTTTCGGGAAAGTGCGCGTTTCAAAAATTCATGTATCGCTTGCAGCTCGTACGATCCCTCGGGAATCGTAATTTCCGCATCGTCTGTGCCGTAGTAAAATTTATTATTCGAGGAATTCACATTCGATATAGTGTGATAAGTTTCAAAATCAGTCAGACCGAGCTCGTAGTCCGCGTCGCTCAAATCTATGGGCGGAAAGTAGGTCGCCGCGAGGACGCTACTCTTCCCAGTGAATGTTAGTGTTAGCGACATGTTGACAAAACTGAGTTAAATAACGCAATGTCAGTCTTTAAATTCGCTGCAAGTTGAACTAAAATTCAATTTCTCGGAGAAACTGCAAGCACAATTGTCCACAGATACTCTGATCATACGTTTGATAAGAGGTGTAATTGTATTTCAATTTCGGCACGTTTAAATATCGCACCAATTCCTCGGGTGGTCGAAGATTGCCAAAACTGTCGAAATAGATTGCGCGATTTCCCCTTTTTGCATACGCCACCCAATGAGTGCCAGGACCGTCTGTGCTGTCCAGATTGACGATACCGCTCTCATTTTCTCGTGCGCCATTTATCGGTAAATTATTGCGCATAAATACACCTTTAAAATATGGAATGTGCATACGTTTTGCAAGTTGTAGCAATTGCACATTTGTAGTTACACCTTGCGGCATTTTTAACGTTTTTTTGACGTTTTTTTTTTCCTCGCTCCTCGTCCATATTTGTAAGGGGCGAGATACAGTCCGCGGCCTTCCATGGCGCGATTGTGGCGTAGTATCTCTTGCAACTGACGTTGCGCGGCTTTATTGTCGTTTACCGCTTTTGCTACGCCAGCCGCTCCGCCGACCAGGGATCCGAGCGCGCCCAGCATTGGTAAAATCGGCAAAAATCCGCCTCGTTTCGCTGCCGAAAGTACCCTCCTCCTCTTCTTCGTCCTCTTCTTCAAGCCCATGCCGAGCTTCGTCTTGGCTTTCATCGCTGCCCAGACAACTGCGGCCGCGGCTCTCTCACCGAGACTCGAGTTTTTCGCGACGATGCGAGTTTTCGCTTTCTCGGCGAGTACCTTACCCGCCGCGTGTCTCTCGGTGAGTTCGCTGCTCCGAGAGTACGCTATATCGTGTTCACGGCACGCCGCGTCCAATGGGTTGACACCTTGATCACCTCTAGCCAATCGCTTTTCCAAACGAGTTCCCGGGCCGCAAAATTGATAGCCGGGAATATGAAGCTCGACCGGAAGTGCGTTTATCGCACGATTTAATACACCTGTGCCTATTTTCGTTGACATCCGTTGCAATCTCTAGACATTACTGAGCAAAGCGCGAGTTCGCGCAGCTATAAATAGGCGGACGTTGGAGGTCAAATCGGGAGTGAGAAAATGCAATTCGTGCGACAACCTCTGACGATACGAGTGATGAATTACGACGACAGAGTACGCTGCAGCGTGAACGAAGGTGTGCGCAAACACGGTACGATGCTACCGACAACTATACGCGCGATCGTTTGCGGCCCCTCGAATTGCGGTAAAACCAACGTGTTGATAAGCCTGCTGGAAAGTCCGCACGGTGTGCGTTTCGAGAACGTGTACGTGTACTCTAAATCGCTGCAACAGCCGAAATATCGCTATTTGGAAGATTTATTGACGCCGATTGACGAAATCGGCTACTTTACATTCTCCAATAACAGTGACGTCATTCTACCGAGCGAGGCATGTCCAAATTCAATTTTTGTCTTTGATGACGTGGCATGCGACAAGCAAGATACGATAAGAGAGTACTTCTCAATAGGGCGCCACTCGAACATCGACTGCTTCTATCTCTGTCAGACATACGCGAGAATACCGAAACATCTTATACGCGACAACGCAAACCTGCTAATCCTATTTAAACAGGACGCCACCAATTTGAAGCACGTGTACAACGATCACGTGAATACCGACATGTCGTATGAGGAGTTCGGGGAGTTATGTCGTACATGTTGGCAACAAAAGTATGGATTTCTAGTGATAGACAAGGACAGCTCGCTTACGAACGGGCGATACAGAAAAGGATTTAACGAGTTCGCGATACCGCGGAGCCATTAGTCGTCGACAGCACTCTCTAGAGTTTAGGATGGCTGATAATATTCGCGAGCGTAAAAAGGTTGCCATGGAGATTGCGAAGACAGCCGAATCGATCCGCAAGAAACACCGCGCTCTGAAGACCGGAAAGATCGATGATGATATCGCCGTCAAGACTCACTTTAAACTTATTATCGAGCCGCTACAAAAGATTGTCGACAATTTTGGTAAAAAACGAGCCTAACACCGACGACGACGACGATGACGGTGTGAAGATCGAGACACGGTATGAGGGGGAGACACCGAAAAAGAGAAAACATAAAACTATCAAGCGATATAAAGAGGAGGAATTGAAAAAGAGAAAATATGATATTTCGAAGCCATTGGACGCTTCACTGGCGACAACATCTACACCGATAAGCGTACTACCTGTGATACCCAAAGCACTCGTAGACGAAAATGTTTTCGAAACCACGCATAACCCGCCCGAAATATCCCTTCAACACTGGTTAAGATCGTCGGAAGGTCGACAAATGATGCGAAAAGATTGGGGGCCATTAGGACAAAAGTACATGGACGCTCTCCTCGGTGCTGATCAGAAGAAAGAAATTGATAATGTATACGGAGTCTACTTCGGCGAGAATGAAATGCGGCTCGGCAGCAAGCGATTCGCGATTGACAAAAATGACAATATAATCATAGGCGACACGCGGTACATTGGAACGCCCGGATTGTACGAGTTGATCTTCAAGAAAAGACCCGATTACCAGGAGGACGATTTGCAAAAATACAAGCCCATATTATTGGCGACAAACGTGCATAAACGCAATTTTGATGCGCAAGGTCGTGTGAAGGGTAGCAAGGGGGACAAGTACAAATATATAATCGCACCGTTGACGCGGGTGGAGAGCCCAAAATCTGGCATGGGAATGCCTCGCGCTATGACGCTAACCGACAATAAGATTGATTACGTGCACTGGGACGACCCTAACGAGCTAGTGGATCGCCTACGATTGCTCGACGCTTTGCGCCAAGCTGGCAACAACGCGCATGACAACGAGATCCTGTCGATCATCGAGGAACTGCGGGAAGCGGGCATTATTATAAATTAAACAAGGGTTCCGACAATCTATTCAGTCCATCGCGTGACACTCTACAAAGCATTGCAAAAAAATGTCTATCAATAAATTTGGATTATTCGAGAGGAGAATTGATACAACCGGCGATCATTGGCACACATTGATGAGAAGATGTGTGCGTAAAAACGCTCTATGTCGCGTCGCTACAGATTATGACGCAAGATCGCGCAAGATTCTCCGTGTAGCGCAACCTAAGGCGGATACCGATGCCGTCAACAAATTGTACCTGGAAGAGTGCTTTAAAACATTGATGGTCCAACAGAAAGAGTTAGATGAGAAGCTGGCTGCGTTAGAGAAGGATGAGCGTTGGAGACTGCGATAAAAGAACTTTTGCGTGCGCCAAACACTACCTCAGACATCTAATGAGCGGTTGGCTCAGAAACGTCTATCAAACAAACGTCTAGAAGAAGGGATTCTCGAGTGGTTACGATCGACGTGCTACCAAACAACAATGAGTGGTATCAGTGACCGACCCGGAAGCAGCAGCTGTGAACGACCCGGAAGCAGCAGTGAACGACCTGGAAACGGTGGTGAACGCGACCGCTACGATCGAGGTTACGATCATGTCAAACAGGGTTGCGAACGAGGCTACGAACAAGTCCTTAAAGGTTACATACAAGGCTATTACCAACTCAGTAAGGGTTGCGAACAGGTCAGGGACGGTTACGATCGATTCAAAAGCGGCTGCGAACGGATCAGAAACGACTGTGAAAAAGGCTGCAAACGAGTCAAAGACGATTTTCGAATGGGTCAAGGACGGGAGTGAACTACGCTATAACGACTACCTAACCCGAAAGAACCCCGAAACAACGTGGCACGAACGTGAACGAACCCCGAAAGAACCCCGAAACAACGTGAACAAACCCCGAAACAACCTCGAAACAACGTGAACGAACCCCGAAACAACGTAAACGAACCCCGAAACAACGTGAAAGAACCCCGAAACAACGTGAAAGAACCCCGAAACAACGTGAACGAACCTCAAAACAACGTGAACGAACCCCGAAACAACGTGGCACGAACCCCGAAACAACGTGGCACGAACGTGAACGAACCCCGAAAGAACCTTGAAACAACGTGAAAGAACCCTGAAACAACGTGAACGAACGTGAACGAACGAGAATAAATAGTGAAAATAACAACGAGCAACATAGTTTGGAGAGAAGGCAGTTGGTAAACGAGTTGCACGCGTCAGCGAAAAAAAATTTCCCTCGAAGGCATGTCATAGTGCGAGGATACGATGATCTGTGGCAAGCCGACATTGTCGAGATGCGTCCGTACTCCCGTTTCAACAGAGGTTACCACTACATACTCACCGTCATCGATGTGTTGAGCAAGTATGCGTGGGCTGTACCACTCAAGAGTAAAGGAGGAAGCGAGACAGCTGACGCAATCGCTGAGATAATTCGAGACAGCAAGAGATGTCCGAAAAACATGCAAACCGATAACGGGAAGGAATTTTACAACGCCGATGTGCAACGACTTATGCGAAAACATGACATTAATCACTATTCGACATATTCGGTATTAAAGGCGTCGGTCGTCGAGCGATTCAATCGCACGCTAAAGAACGACATATGGAAGATGTTTACGCTGAATGGCACTTACAAGTGGTTCGACATACTGCCACGCTTCGTATCAGATTACAACGGACGCAAGCATCGAACGATTGGTATGCGACCCGCCGACGTTACCCCCGCGATTGCCGAAAGACTCTTGGCTACCGTGTACAATCGTGTAAAAATCGCGGGCCCGGCAAAGTTCAAAGTAGGTGATCAGGTACGCGTCAGCAAGTACAAACAACTTTTCGAGAAGGGTTACACGCCAACTTGGACAACCGAGGTGTTTAAGATCGTTAAAGTGCAGCATACTAATCCCGTAACATATCTACTCGAGGATTATCGCAAGACATCTATCGCTAGAGCGTTTTACGAGCACGAGCTGCATCGCGCAAATTGTCCGGATGTGTACCTCGTGGAGAAAATACTGCGCAGGAGGGGTGACGAGGTTTACGTGAAATGGCTGGGATTCGACAGTTCGCACAACTCTTGGATACATAAAAACAATGTTATTTAATGTATTTTATTCAATCATTGTATAACATACTATATATTGTATACCATATATATATAAAATATATAACAAAAAATATATAAAATATATATACTTCTCATTAATACATCCTTACAATATAAATATAATAAATATAATAAATATAATAAATATAATAAATATAATAAATATAATAAATATAATTTACAACGGTATTCTATAATGTTCCCACGGCAAGGTGTCGGTCGACTCAGGTACGACATACCGTTTGTCGTCGTAGGGACTTAGAGCAATTTTTGTCTCGCTGATGGTATACACTTTATGTAATTTCGATCTTATGCATGACTACTGACGCGTCATTTCAATTTCGTCATTAAGACAACGCGTATAATCGTCGAATGTTATACTACGCGCTACGACGTTACTTTTGACACCTTTTGCCTTTTTAGTGTCCTTTTTACCATCCACCCGCAAAGCATACATTTTTGCTCTAAGCCCGACGAATTCGGTCATTATCGCGCCGTTATTCTCATCTTTCATCAGACCCGGCACCTTTTTATTCGCGAGCGGTATACCGTACGCATTATTCGCGGCGTAGTCGCTGGTATCGAATCGAGCGATATCGCGTTTCAAATTTTCTTAGACATCCTGACATTTGATTTGATAAATTAAACTGTCCGTGTCGGTGTACATTACTCTACAATTGTCACGATAGAGTGGTGACATGTATTCGTGATGAAATTCATAAAGGCATACTTTTGATATGTCGAGTATGCACATGCCGACGTAGATTGGTTTGTAGATTTTAACTTCGAGTTTGCGTAATTCTATGGCAACTAATTTTTCCGAAAATATGCTCGTACTATGAAAATTTGGTTTCGCGATCATTGCCTCCGCACCGTACCGTCCGTCCCATTTTGTTAATAATTTTACATCAACATTTTCCATCGTCTTGCCGAATACCGCATTATTCATCAGTTTATATAAATTTTTTTCAAAATCGTTTTTCGCATGTGTTCTAAACTGCGTGTTGAGTTTGATGTATTTTTGCAGCCACGCTGACTGCGTGAATTGTAGTATGCGGTATATTTTTGTTATGCGTAGCCCGTGGCGCGTGCACTGCTGTAGATTACGATAGTGTATCACGTAGCGCTTCTTATCGCAAAGCGTTGCGAGGAGTTTATACTCCCGCTTGCCGGGCGGCTTATCGCGCGTCGGGCAAAACGGTAGGTCAATGTGCGCGTCATGAAGATGCCGCGGATACTCTAAATCTACTTCGAGAACATAGCCTATAGGCGAATCGAACGCGATAGATGATACGTCAAAATTCGATATATCGTCGACCCACCGAAAATCGGCATACGGCAATGGTTGACACATTGCCCATCCGTACAAATTATTTACATCGAAATACATGAGGTACGATGAGGGTTTTGATGGGTCGTACGATTGCATGTACTTGTTATTAGCCTGTGCGTATCGGCCTGAACATTGACTAAGGCCGCCGCGTATACCCCGTTCGACAAACATTACCATGTCAATGTCTGTTAATAATTCAAATTTTATATTCGTATGTTTTAACATGGCGTCCCATGTATATCCGGGCAGAGTATAATAATACGCGGGATCGAGTCCGTAACTTTTTATACAACTATCGCAAAAATTCTCAAATATATCGGCCAATAACAAGACATCAATTTTTAAATATAAATCGCTATATTCGCCTAGCGTTCGAAGGGAGAATCGGCTCCAGATGGTCTCGGCGTGCGCGTAATCACTCTCGGATACTGTGTCGCCGGTTAAGGAACTGTAAAATGAGTCGCGCGGCGGTAAACGTGTGTCTTGTAATCTGTGCACGCAGTCTATGTATTCGTATGGAAAGACGCCCTTCCGGGTCAATAAATTGAATTTTTCACTAGTTAAATTTTGATATTCCGAATGTAAAATTTTTAGTTTTTCTTTATCCAAAAATGACGCTAATTTGTCGAGACTAGCGCTGAGAAACTTGTACGAATCGATAAAGCGTAATTTAATATAATTTTTCGAATTATTATCTTGTGTCAATCTAACAGTCTTCGAGAATGAAATGTATTTTTCCTTTGTTATCGGCAGTAATTCGATTTCCCCTTCGAACGCTGTGGCTATGTCCTCGATAATAAAATGTGCGTCGTAGCCGGACATATTGTGAACGACTAGAGGGATACAACATGATTCTTTGTAATTTAAGTTACAATTTGAATGCGCAGGACCCCTGTACCGCCCGGTGAGGTGGCAATGATCGCGGACGCGTGTATCGTCTTCGTCAAACGGTTTTTCACAAATGTGACAATGCGTCGCGGTGCGAAATTTTAACCACTCGTCAGGCGTTAAATTTACCATGGGGACATTGGTCGTTAAAATATTTTTTACGCGGATTGCTAAATTTTTAAGCTGTTCGGCGAACCATGCGACGCAATCGACACTACGGCGGGAATTGTACGCGGACAACGAACTGTCGTACGAACATTGTACATAGTACGCGATGCTGAACACTTGATGGTGTTGATAATTTTTGGCATCTTCGGTCTTTGCCAAAACACACTCGAGGTCGGCGTACACTACAAACGGCAGCCGCTCCTTCCTCGTGTAGTTGTCGAAGCTGAGCCACTTGTCATTCTCGCTCGGCAACCGAATAGCGCAGTCGTTCAGTTTCCCGCAATCTTCCATATGCGCCTGCAATTTATCCACCGCTCCGAAATAATGTAGGCATCTGTAAAAAATAAAAAACTTAATGAAAATTTAATTAAAATATAATTTAAGTTTAATAAGTATATACTTACCGATCGCATATAAATTTTTGACCATGTTTTTTGCTCAGTTGTGAGCTGACGAGGCGAGACAGATTTTTAATGCATGTGAAATGCCCCACTCCGTGTTCGTCCTCCACGTACAGCAGATTGACGTGCCTGTCCTTCTTTTTTTCCGAAAGACGCAACGGGACGATGTTCTCATTCTCGATGATGTACACGTTTACGGAGATGTCGTTTGCAAGTTCGAATTTTTTAATTTGATTCACAGTCACTGGAAACTCAATGTTTTGGAGATTCAGCACTGTGGTGTAATGCGGATAGGAGGATTCTCGATCCACATGTATATCAGCGGGGTACAGAGCGGCCACCACCGACCATGCGAAACACGCATTGTCCGCTGATCGCACATTAACAACCGCTCTCTTTGTTACAATTTTTTGCGGTAATTTGATACGACATCCCGCGCGCATAGGATTATACTTATTTACATTCACTGTCAAATCTATTATCCGCGACAATGCCCAGCCGCTATCGCGTTCCTGGAACTCTTCTAGCGATGCTAGCGTGGGCTCGATTACGCGGCGCTCGTACCACTCGCGTACATCGGACGTGCGAAAGAGTTCAAAGTTTCTCGTGTTAATACTTTTATTGGCGCGCTTGTCACCGGACACAAATTCACCGTTGAAAACAGTGTTCACTTTTACACTGATGTGTCTCTGCAGCACATTCTCCACGTTCTCGACTACAATGTCTGCGGCATTTTCCAAAAACTGACGCGGTTCGATGTAGTCTGCGTTAATTATCGCACCGGTAAGTATACGGCTATCGAACGCCGTATCGATTTCGCGCCAAACGAGTCTTTGCGCGTTATTGCCGCCGCCACTGAATCCGCCGCCACTAGGCATGGATTCACCGACATACCGTCTCTGCAAGCGCACCTTTGCACCCTCGAGTCGCGCTATTCTCGCCACCAGAGATTGTCTATGTCCAATCGAGAGACGCGGACGCTTGGCACGGCTGCGTTCTTCCAGCTCTTCGATAAATTCTTCGCACTCTTGCAGCCATCCGAAATATTCGCCCAAGTTAGCAACTTGGCGGGAACGCTCCAACAGGTCGCGCTCAACGTTCTCCATTTTTGTAAAAAATTCACTTTTTCACACTTACTACAAAAAAAAACTTCTTTGCACACTAAACTTTTTTTTCTTGCACCTCGAATGAAGAGAGCGTGCGCTCGCCAGTGGTACTATGGCCCGGCAGCTGCATCGGTCCTCATTATATATCCCGATCATCCCTTTGTTCGTGGGGATGATGATGCAATTGTTAATTTGCGAGAAATATTTGTGCGATATCTTATCTTCGGAGAAAATTTAGATATCGCTGATAATTCTTAGAAATACATAGATAAGGCCGCCGTTTCATTTCACCCCGTCGGATCGACACGTCGCGCAAACATGTCGCAACCTGTACGGATCAACCCGCTTGATTGTCGGCAAACCTTTTGTTCTTAGTAATTCGCAGAATTATCTTATCTTCGGAGAAAACTTAGATATCCAATTGTCGGCGCTCGATCCAAGCCTGAAACGGCGGCAGCCATTCGCAGAATTTTTATCTTATCAAATTTAGATGAAGAAACGCAACCCCCTTAGTAATAGATATCCGATTGTCGGCGCTCGGGATCCAAAATGCGGCAGCCATTCGCAGAATTTTTATCTTATCTTGGATTTTCGGAGAAAATTTATGAAAACTTAGATACCACTCAAGCTTATCTTATCTTGTTTATGAAAATTTTGATACCTTACAAAGACGCCGCTTATCTTATCTTTGATACCTTACAAAGACGCCGCTTATCTTATCTTATCTTGTTTATGAACATATCAGGTAACATGATCCCCTTATCTTATCTTGTTTATAAATATATCAGGTAACATGATCCCCTTATCAGGTAACATGATCCCCTTATCAGGTTATCTGATATGTTTATAAACAAAAGATAAGCTTATCTACTGATAAGACCCCCTCCCCCCCCGCGTGACGTCACCCCCCTCGCCGCCGATTCCCCCCCGCCCCTCACCCCCCCTCATTGCCCCTGGTCTAGAACTCCCCTAGTATACCTACTAACATTATTTCGATGCATGAATCGAGCTCGAACATACGACGTAACGTCGATTCGATCATCATCATGCGCACGTCCGCTGATTCGAGACTTATGAGTTTGGTGTCGTTTATCTTGTGAAATCGCACTGTTAGCGGCCCGACACTTATGAAATTATACACATCGTTGTTGGGAGGGCGGGGGGGGGGGGTCATTGTTCAGGTAATTTTGAATAGCGTGACATTGCTTGTAGAGTCCTTTCCACGTTTCGAGAGATAGTATTAGCTGTTTCCCCGATGATCTCCTATGGCGATTTCCACGTAACTCGGCGGATCCACTCTGATGCCGATTTCGTGGAATTTAAATTCTGTGGCTGTCAATGCGTATCGTCGTGCCGATATACAAACTGCGTGAGACTTCAGCGAAACGCTGTAAAAATTAGATAAAAATTATAACTCGTAAAAAAAAATATATAAAAATATAAAATATAAAAAATATAAAAAGATAAAAGTATAAATACAAAATAAAAAAAAAGTTATACTTACTCGTCGCATTTTTTCTCGCACGTTTCATTACGTCTCGGCATGTAGTAATTCATGCTGCTGCTTCTTTTGATGCAGAACATTTTTCTCGAGGGTATTAAAAAGTGAACCACCAGTCAGAACAGTCGACGAAAGACATCGTATAAAAGTACTAATAATCAAGTAACGCTCATTTTTAAAATATTAGGAGAAGGGGTAAAATAATTCTTAGAAATATACGATCTCGTGAGAGGGGAACAAAGAAAAATTTTTTTTAAAGTAGTGGGGATAAATTAAATATTAGGAGAAGGGGTAAATCGAATTCCTAGAAATATATATCTGGAGGGAGGAACAAAGAGAAATATTTAAAAGTAATGGGGATAAATAAAAATTAGGAGAAGGGATAAAAGGAATTTTTAGAAATATATATATATATATACAGGGTGGACCATTTAAGTTGATAATGTGAAATATCTCAAAAACGAAGCGTTGGAGAAAGAAATGTTTTAAATAAAAGTAAATTGACTTTAAGGGGGAAAGCAAATTACATGATTTATGTTTTATTTGGAGGATATTTTCAAAGTCATTTAAAGGTCAATCTAATTTTTTAAAATAGAAATTTATATTTTTTATTTTTTATTCTTATTCTTCGTAAAAATATAAGCAACTTTTGTAGGAACTATTTTTTAATTTAGCACATACTGTAAGTTTCACAGATATTTGAAAAGTGGAAATTGATAAAAGAAAGTAATACCGTACTGTACAGTACAATTTTATAAGCATCCGCTGTACATTTTATTATTATTAGTCAAAACAAAAAACATTAACATAATTTAATTAGATTGCTGGTAGTGTTAGTAATTATTATAAAGAGTTTTATTCTCCACGTCTTTTATACAATATTTAAACACAGCGTATAAGTTTCTTCTAAGGTATGACTTATTTTGTGTACATCGGGCTTATCATTGTTATTAGTTATTAGTGTTGCCATTCCGTTCGGACGTACGATCTAACACATTTCCTGACATCGGCAATAGCTCATTTTTAATTTATTTATTATTAACTTTTGAACAAAATTTGTTTGCGTCTATGTGTTTATTTATTAATAATTTATTCCACTGTTGACCAATCGTGTTATTACTTACTACATAATGTGAGTATTATTTCTTTTTTCTGCGTACTTGATTGTATTTTAGATGAACTTATGCTGTTATATTTCTTTATTGTTATTTTAGATCTGCTTGAAAAGGACGTAAAATTGAGGTCGAAATATAGCAATTTAATAAAAATTATATGCCAGAGTGTCGAATAGAAGAGTATTGTTTTATTTATTATTTATAATTCTTGGTAATTTCAATAATTCGATTGTTAGTAATTATTGTCATTATTTAGACTCAGCAATGGAGTGTTTATCTGTGGAGGAAAAAGTTAAAATGGTTCTTATTTATGGAGAATCTAGGAGAAATGTGCAACAGTCTATTCTCCTGTATGCCGAATCTTGTTTCCTGATAGAAGAACTCTATCACAAATATCATTTTATCGTGTTATAAAGCAGTTTTCAGAAGAAGGAAGTGTTTAGCCAAAAAAAAGGAGCCGCTATCGGCGAAAATAAGGAAACTGCAGTGTTAGCTGCAGTAAATTACGATCCCCATATAAGTTCCCGAAAATTAGTTACCAATTCAGGAATTTCTAAAAGCAGTATTCTTAGAATATTAAAACGGCACAAATTCCATCCATACCATGTGTCGTTGCATCAAGAACTACATGGTGACGATTTTGTGAATAGAATAACATTTTGTAAATGGGCACAAGATATAATGCGGAATAATAATAACTTTTTTTTATCCGTATTATTTAGTGACAAATGTACTTTTACCAATCATGGTGAAGTAAATCGGCATAACATGCACTATTGGGCTGTTGAAAATCTACATTGGTTAAGAGAAGTGGAGCATCGGAGATCTTGGTCTGTTAATGTGTGGTGTAAAATTTTGGGAGAAAAAGTAATTGGGCCTTTTTTTATCGATGGCACATTAACAGGAGAAATGTACACAATCTTTGTAACTGAGGAGTTGCCGTTACTGTTGGAAGATGTACCATTAGAAGAAAGGCAGACCATGTGGTACCAGCACGACGGATACCCTGCTCATTATGCACGTATTGCTAGAAATGCTTTAAATCAGAATAACATTGGTCGTTGGATAAGACGCGGAGGTTCAGTACATTGGCCAGCTCGATCTTCTGATCTTACACCCCTAGACTATTTCTTATGAGGTTATCTCAAAGATAAAGTTTACATCGATGAACTAACAACTCTAGAAAACATGCAAGAGCGCATACGAAATGCTTGTGCAAATATTGAAAGAAACGCACTTTTACGCACACATCAATCTTTTCTACAAATAATTGTAAAGTGCATTGAGGTAGAAGGGCATTACTTTGAACATTTATAATTTAATTGAATTATGTTAATGTCTTTTTGTTTCGACTAATAATAATAAAATGTACAGCGGATGCTTATAAAATTGTACAGTACAGTACGGTATTACTTTTTTTTATCAATTTTCACTTTTCAAATATTTGTGAAACTTACAATGCTACATTGAAAAATGGTTCCTACAAAAGTTGCTTATATTTTTACGAGGAATAAGAATAAAAAATAAAAAATATAAATTTCCATTTTAAAAAATTAGATTGACCTTTAAATGACCTTGAAAATATCCTCCAAATAAAACATAAATCATGCAATTCGCTTTCCCCCTTAAAGTCAATTTACTTTTATTTAAAACATTTCTTTCTCCAACGCTTCGTTTTTGAGATAGTTCACATTATCAACTTAAATGGTCCACCCTGTATATATATCTGGTGAGGGAGGGAGAGAAATAACAAAGAGAATAGTATGTAAACAATATGTTTATTCAAAAAACGGATGATCGTCGCGATTGGCCGACCACCAATTAAATAATTTAAATACATTTTGTAACGCGCAATTTTTTACATGTTTATTATACCGTAGAGTATATGTAGGATCTAACTTATTTAATGCAGGTACATCTTCATATATGGCATCCAAGGTCTCAATGGTGAAACCGCTGCTCACACGTTCCTCGTCCATTATTTCGGCCAGCCATTTTCGCTTTTCGAGTCCTTTTACATACACGAGAGAGGACTCTTCTTCATCGTCTTCTTGTTCATTTATGCCAACAATAGCTGCCGTAATCAAGCGCTGAGCCATGCTGTATGGAACATTTTCATCCTCCCATTGTAAGCCATGATGATGCTGACGCCTTTTCGACTTTATAAGCACGCTCCATGGCACACGGCATGCGAAGAAATAGTGTGACAGGATATATTCTCTTCTCAGGATTGCCGCTTCCTTCACAATAAATCGTTTATTTAGGATAAATCCTTGCAGGTCGACAAACGTTGGTGCAGACATGATCTCTTCGATGTGAGTCAGTCGAGAGGTATTACGATACTCTTCAGACTCCTCCCTCTCTTTCTCACACACGTATTTGTGTAAACATTTTAAGGTGATTTTGCGCACAACGTTGGTTAACGGGTTGTACTGGATCACGCAATCGTGCATGATGAGATTATATGCTGTAGTATTATTAAGTATATTCTCCTTACACTCAAACTCTAATCTTACATCCACCGTTGCGCTCTTGACCGATTTGTTTTGTCAAGAACAATCGATAATCACAAACGGACCGTGACGTAAAAATAACGAGACGGTGAGACTCGGCTCGAGATACTCGTATCCGTAATAATTTTTGCAGAAACGTGCATACGTGTCATACAGAATCGACCATCTGTTTCTATCGAAATCCAGATTTATATCGTCGTACGGATAACATTCCGAGTTCAGATAGAGTTTCACGTTGGTTAATTTACAGTTGTCGAATCGATTCGTATCCTCAGACATGATATTTTTCCGCCCTGTCTGCAGAGCAAAAATTACATATCGCGGCTTCTCCAGTTGAGTCGCGGTCTTAATGGCCCACGAATGCTTGGTCGTACGCTGCAATAGTGGAAATTCGTATAGATCCAACGAGCGGAAACCCATGCTGATGTAACGTCCGCTTTCCAGAGCGCACAGTATCGACAGCTTCTTAATCTCGCTCAACAACACGTGTGGCATTCGCCATTGTATTTTGAATATGTTGATCACAGGCTCCAGTGCAGAATCTCCATACAGACAATTATTGTCGTTGCGCGCTCGTATTAAGATCAACTCATGATTCGCATTAATAACCACGCGTCTGTAATCCTCGCAAAATCCCAGCAACATGTGCAGCGGCACACAAAAATTAAAGTATTCATTCACAGTAGTCGGGCTATCCCAGCCTGCATTTCGCATAATCACGCTTCTATCGGATTATATTGTTACATAGTTTTTCAGCAGACTTGTTATTCCCACATTTCTGTTGCGATCAATCTCCACACCATCGATCTCATAGGGAATTTCGTCAAACATGAATGCGACGCAATTATTTCTCAGCGCCACATTGGATCCCTCAACTGGATGATTTATCCACAGTTCTCCCTCGATGTAGAGGAAACTCATACGGCAACGTATATAAATCCTGTTGTTGTATGGGTATTCTTATCTCGTCGCTGTGTCCAAATGTTGTGTTGGCAAACGGGTTGTATGTGTGAGTCTCAATCTTGACGATGCGATCGTCAAAGACTGGCTCTTCCTCGATGTTGAGAATCTCAGTCATTGTTCAGATGGCGCGCACCGCAAATCCCAAAGATTGTAAAAACGCAACGTTTGACGAGGTGAGTCTCTTTTTCGTAGTTGATTTGATATTAGCGAATGATGTTGCTGCTAGCCTGATTGTGTTCTTCGTGTCTTTATTCAACACGAGCATCCCGTCGCACGAGATGTTATCGCCGTCGTACGTGCAATCTAACTGTTATCTCTTCGTGTGTGTAAAGTTGGCGTATCATTTTGCGGAAACTCATTATATTTTGAGAGTTTTGACTTCCTTTTTAATAGTTTTAGAGTTCCTGATAGGTAAAACACATAGTTCTGCTCGTTAAAGCCAAAAAATTGCTTAGTGCAAAGTGAGACGCCAACTTCACGCAGCGTCTCACTTTGTCCTACGACATTTTCCGTATCAGAAATGATCAGAAATGAAAAGATCTATAGTTCTACATGAGTTCTAAGAAGAGTTCTACCTTCTAAAAGCAGAAAATATTAATTAAACCAAAATTAAAATAATCGGATACCTGTATCTATAGATGTCGAAGGGAGACGCCAGTCAATTTTTAACAGTTCTGCTTATTATAAAGTAGTTCTCGTATAGTTCTGGGTATTTACGATGAATTTCCAAAGAGTTCTGATAATTAAAACTCTTACAAATTATTTTAATTAATTATTTTACCCAAAAAACGCCTATTTTCCACTCTAAAGGTGAGACGCCAGTCGATTTTCGAGAGTTCTGTTTTCTCTAAAACAGTTCTCCTATAGTATTTGTCATGTACAATGAGTTTCCAAAGAGTTCTGATAATTGAAACTCTTACAAATTATTTTAATTAATTATTTTACCCGAAAAACGCCTATTTTCGACTCTAAAGGTGAGACGCCAGTCGATTTTCGAGAGTTCTGTTTTTTCTAAAACAGTTCTCCTATAGTATTTGTCATGTACAATGAGTTTCCAAAGAGTTCTGATAATTGAAACTCTTACAAATTATTTTAATTAATTATTTTACCCGAAAAACGCCTATTTTCGACTCTGATGGTGAGACGCCAGTCGGTTTTCGAGAGTTCTGTTTTTTCTATAGCAGTTCTGGTATAGTCATGGGCATGTATAATGCAATTCCGAGGAGGTCTGATAATTCAGACACATAAAAATTATTTTAATTAATTATTTTCGGCCGAGAAATGCATTTTCGGGTATATTAACTAACTGATCATATTTCGATAGTTTTATCGATTTGAATTAATATTTTACGACAATCTGCATATTTTTAATTTTTAGAATGTTCTATGTGAAAAAGTTATCAAAATATTTATGAGAAACTAACACACCACACACACACACACACACCACAATTTAAATTGCCTAAGACGTCAAACGTATAAATGTAAATATTGTATAAGACTTTTTATCATTAATATTTATGGATTTTCAAAATTATTTATCATAATGAACGCGTATTGTTAAGGAGTTTTTATCTCGTTCTTAGCGTAACCCAGAACCACGGCGTGGACGTGACGAGATTGTGGTTCCTCTTTTTTTTTGTTTTTGTCTTTTTGTATTTTTTTTTTTTTTTGAATTTTTTTGTGTTAAATTTTTTTTACATGTTTTCTTGTATTATAACAAATTTTTAAAATATTAAATCGGTTATATATTTGTATATTTATAATATTGTATTACGTTTTATATAATAGGTTATAATATTTAATATAATATAGGTTTTAATATTTTTATTTTATTGTGCATATAGTAATACATGCGGCGTAACTGTATATTTGGTGGGTGATACTTCAATACACTTAGATTTCAAGTCGTCGTATTCGTACCAAGACGCTCCTGTAAATAACAAAGCAACATAGTGATTGCCCAAATAATTGATAACGCCTCTAAGTGTGTATTTATTATTCGCTATATTAATAGTTTTGGCAATATTGTGTAAATTGTATATATTTAAATTAATTTTAACATTTTTGGAATAATTGCTATCTGTTAAAATACTTGTATCGATCAGAATTTGTGATCCATAATTTTCATTAATATCACATACATTGTTGCATTTGATACATGTTTGTTTCAACATTAATGTGTCATTTAAGAGCATCTTGAATATCTTGAAGACCTTTTTGTAATATTATGTCAACATTTATGCTCATAGCTGTAAATTTTCTCTCGTTGGAATAATTGCATATTTTGCAAATTTTATTTCTTGTCAAACTTGGTAGAGAGACAAAAGTGTATTCAGCTAAGTGAGCAGCATTACACATTGCGTCTAAAGAATTGAAACGTCTGGTATATTTCGATGATGGAAATAATGTCGTTTCAATGAGAAAAGATGCTCTTTCTGCATATTCGTTTTTACAGATTTTACCTGTAGATGCAATTTTTAATGCTAATTGTAAAAAGCGATCGTCTAATTTTTGCAATGTTTCCTTATATTGCACATGCATACCTATCACGTGTATTGTAATATGAAGAAGAGCATCGAAAGCACATGTATTTCGAAGCATTATAGTTTCTCCATCCAATTTTACCGGTTGGCATAAACTTCCATTTTTCATTATAGGTATGCTAATAATATTATCCTAAAAAAATCATAAAAATGAAAAGGTCAGGCCATGTTCAAAAAAAGGTACTCAAAAATTTAAACCTTTCAAAATCTCTCGTCTGGAGCTTACTTATATTACTGTGGTGAGGATGGTCAGCTACTCCACTCCTCTGTACGAGCTCCAGACGAGAGATTCACTTGTCGCGATACAGCAGCATATTAAAAAGCGATATAAAAAGAGCATATCGAAACCCGGAGAAGCAGCAGTGTTTCAGATTTTCTTTATTGAGAGATTCCATCGAATATTTTCAATAATGTACGATCAGAATATACTAATAGATATATTAAAAACCTCGGAATTTAGATGTATAGATCTAAATGGAAAATGTTTTCCACCTTCAAACCCTATATATTTAAAAATAAGCGAGAAGATGGAAAGTTTGAACTCTTATATAAGTCCTAAGCACGTATATACTATTTTAAACACAAATAGACGCGGTATATATTCTATTGTATTGGAAGCATTTAATTTGAACAAAGTAATCGAGAAATCTTCTGAAAAAATTATTGATGAATCTGCGAATGTAAGTTCGTTTGAACATTCGAAACAAGATAATAAAAATTTTCGATTAATTATCTCAGAAAAAAATTGGAACGATATAAAGCCTGTTGCAAAACAATATAATAATCGTCGTTATTTAAAACTCAAACCCGGAGAATGGTCAAATATATTTGCCGTGAAAATATGGGAACAGACAAAAATTCCTTGCGCCTTTACTTTCAAAAATGCTACTGTTTTTTCAAGCCTCAATGCTAAATCTTTCGTTCGATTTAATGCTGTGTGTAAAGAGTGCAAGGCAATATTACGCGGAAAAATGTACAGAAAGCCAAATGATGGGCAGGATGCTATATTCGACTGCAATTTATTTGGTTTTAACAATGAAATTATTCATATTAAAGAAAGACATTTAAAAGGATCTCTTCGTCGAAAGATTGCCAGTCATTTAGTGGACGCGAAAAAACAAGCAACTATTTGGCGCATTGAGAAAGCAAATCGAATTATGGAATTTGGCGATAAAAATCCGCCAATTTTATATTCGCCGCGAGTTTTGCGTAAAGCTAAACAGAACGAAATAGATAATCGTTTAGGCATCGACAATAATCATGACGCCATTCAAAATTTACAAATTTTTAAATATACTAAAGTTCCTGGTTCGATACATTCAATAGGCTTAGACCCTTTCTACGTCATGTATTGGTCTAAAGAACAAATGATGATGTATAAATTAATTAATAGAAGCAGAACTGCTTATTTTACTATGGATGCTACAGGTAGTTTAGCAAAAGCATTAATTTTACCTGATGGAACAAAATCTCCCCATCTTTTCTTATACCAATGTAAGATCGTTCCAAAAAATCAACGGGGTATTCCAGTATTTCAGATGATATCTACGAAACAAGATGCAGCAGCAATTTTGACGTACTTTTTAATTGAGATTCGGAGAGCCGGTGCTACGGTACCATCTGTAACAGTCACAGATTATAGTCGAGCAATGTTAGTCGCTTTAGCTCGCGCATTTGCAGATTGCGCTGACCTAAAGCATTATCTGCAATGTTGCTACGATATATCGGTAAAAAATAAAGAAACATTTTTACCTGCTTCTTATTTAAGACTAGACGTTAGCCATGTAGTTAAAATTATATCCAAATGGGAATGTTTGCGACATCAGCCACGCAAAGTACGTCAATTTTATTTAAGATGCATATCTCAAGCGTACAAAATGCAATCGATGGAAGAATTATCTTCTTTCTTAACATCATTACTCGTTGTAGCCCTAAGCGAAGAAATAGGTTACATAAATGATACGTCTGTTCCAGTCCAGGCCTGCTTGCAATCTATAAATGAATGTATTAAAGGTATATACATCGAGGAATCTGATGACCTAGAACATGAAACGTCATCGATATCAGATGACTTCGATAACGAGGAAATTTTATCGTGGCAAACATGGACCAATGAAATTTATTCAAAAGCCAATACTTTAGCACAAAAATCATGCGATGGAAACATCGTTAATGCTTTTTATAATCCGAAAGCTGCTGAAAAAATTAAAGATTTGATAAAAATTTTGCCGTTATGGACTGGCATTATGCGTCCTTATTTTAAAGCGGGAACGGAAATAGCAACATCTTCTTCAGTGGAGTCAACTTTTGCTGAATATAAAAATAGATTGTTCAAGGGTTGTATTCCAATGAGAGTAGATAAATTAGTTATCAATCATTTACAATATCTCGACGGCAGATTGCGTTTGGATTTCGCTGAAGAACAAGAATCTAAAATTTCTGCCAAACCAAATTCACAGAAATCCGCATTGTCTAATTCCATAAACGACGCATCATTTTTACACTCGACATCGATTTATGAAAATGAATCTACTACAGAAATTTCGGATAAAAAAGCCTGTGTAATATCAGATTTTTCTGAAAAATCCGATAATTTTTCTGAAAAATCTTGATAATAATAATGAAAAAGCCAATGCAATGTCGAATTTATCGGAAAGTTCGGATAATGATGATAAAAAACCCCATGTAATTTCGGATTTATCTGAAAATTCAGATAATTCCTTTAATTATAAAGAGAATTGTGTGTGGATGGGCTTGGTAAATAAAGACACCAAAAAATATAACATTATTAAAAAAAACACATATTTAGATAAATGTCCCGAATGGGACAGTATTGAATCGAATTAGGAGACGCGGTAGTGTCTCCGGCCATGTTCAAACCCTAAAAGACCTTAATTCAAACCCTAAAAGACCTTAAAAAACACTACAAGTCTCCTTATCCTGCACCATCAAAGTCCATTTTTGGGGGTGTAGAACTACTAAAATATAAAAAATTTTGAATTGCACCTAATATAACCTGAAAGGCGGCATTGCCACGAGTAATTTGAGCCAAGAAAGAATAAAATCGGTCAAGCCGTTCTGGAGATACAAGCGGTCAAAAAGTGACGTTTTTCATGAAAAATGAAGTAACGTCGTCTTCTCTGTCCGCGTCCGCTGACGTCATCAGGATTATATATATATATATAATATATATATAAATCTCTTCTCACCTTTTACTCACACCTCCCTCAACTTCCACCCACCCCTTTTCCTCCCACATCCTGCCCTCCGCCCCCACCCCCACCCCCACTCCCACCCCTCTTTCGCCCTAATTCACCCTCTTTCGTTCTATTTTTTCAGTTTTTTCGTTCTCTCTCACCCTCTGTTGTCCTCTTTCACCCTCTTTCACCCTCTTTCGTCCTCTTTCAACCCTCTTTCGTCCTTTTTCACCATCTTTCGCCTCTTTCACCCTCTTTCGTCCTCTGTCGTCCTCTTTCACCCTCTTTTGTCCTCTTTCACCCTTTTTCATCCTCTCTCACCCTCTTTCATTCTCTCTCACTCTCTCTCACCCTCTGTTGTCCTCTTTCGTCCTCTTTCACCCTCTTTCGTCCTCTTTCACCCTTTTTCGTCCTCTTTCACCCTCTTTCGACCTCTTTCATCCTCTTTCGTCCTCTCTCACCCTCTTTCGCTCTCTCTCACCCTCTTTTGCCCTCTAACCCTTTTTCACCCTCTTTCGTCCTCTTTTACCCTCTTTCGCCCTCTTTCGTCCTCTTTCACCCTCTTTCGCCCTCTTTCACCCTTTTTCGTCCTCTTTCACTCTCTTTCGTCCTCTCTCACCCTCTTTCATTCCCTCTCACCCTCTTTCACCCTCTTTCATTCCCTCTCACCCTCTTTCGTCCTCTTACACCCTCTTTCGCCCTCTTTCACCCTCTTTCGTCCTCTTTCACCCTCTTTTGTCCTCTCTCACCCTTTTTCGACCTCTTTTACCCTCTTTCGTCCTTTTTCACTCTCCTTTGTCTTCTCTCACTCTCTTTCATTTTTTTTACCCTATTTCATTCTCTTTCATCCTCTTTCGTCCTCTTTCACTCTCCTTCGTCCTCTCACCCTCTTTTCTTCTCTTTCACCCTCTTTCGTCCTATCTCACCCTCTTTCGTCCTCTCTCACTCTCTCTCACCTCTTTCACCCTCGTACGTCCTTTCTCACCCTCTTTCGCCTATCTCGTCTTCTCTTACCCTCATTCGTCCTCTCTCACCCTATCTCCAAAAAATCATAAAAATGAAAAGGTCAAGCCATGTTCAAAAGAAGGTCCTCAAAAATTTAAACCTAGTCTGTACAATGAAAAAAAATTACTCGTAATTTTATATCGCAATATAATATTTATCGCAATAATTCCAGAGTTCCAATTTGTTAATATCGAATAATGTATTTGTTTCAAGTAATGGCAGTAGAGTCAAATACATACCTACGTATATGCAGTTTTTGCTGTTAAATGTACTTGAACGAAAAAAATAATTAAATGATTTAAATATAGCACATTTTAAATCAAGAAACTTATACTATAATCGAACTCTGTTTAGAAAGAATGTTTGTTTCAATCACAATCACAACACCATTTTCTATTATTTCTATTATTATTATCAATAATGTTATTCACCAAATAATTATAGTATCAATAATGTTTTGCGGTTTATTTAACAATTCATAATATATATATGTGTGTGTATGTGTATAAACAGGCCTATCTATAATAATTATAATTGATTATAAAGTAAATAATTATTTGTAATAAATGATTTATATAAAAGTATTTTAGAGATTGAATACATAATAATGCTATTATTATCAAAACAGAGCAGTAGTTAGATAAGAATAAATCATATAAATCATTTATTTATTACAAAAAATTATCTACTAAAACTTTGTAATCATTATATTCATAAAAGATTTTTATATATTTTTAGATTATAAATTTAATTATTTTTACTTTTGTAATGTACAATATTTTTAAAAAATTATTATATCCGTGTGCATATATAAAAGAATGCAATGTAGAAAAGAGAGAAGAGACAGATAGATCGATAGATAGATAGATAGGTTGATCGATAGATGATAGATAGTTCAATAGATAGACAGATTGCTAAATAAATCAATAGGTATGTGTATATATTATATATATATATATATATATATATATATACAGGGTGATTCAAAACAACCGTTTGTCCTTAAAATGTCGTATTCCTGACTCGATTCTAAGACGATTTTTTCTTTGCCAAAATTTTATCCGAAGCTTAGTTTTCGAAATATAAAAAGAAATAGTTAGCGAATTACAGCACGAGTACGGGCGGTAATCAAGAGCGGCGCAACACATTATCCGACGCGGGCGATTACGTGGGCGCTCGAAGCGATCAGCTGTTTGTTACACGCGGCGCATAATTCATTTAATTTTAATTGATTTGAAGGAATTATAAAGGAATCAAATTCAATATTTAAAAATTTAAAAAATCAGAATATTCATATCTTCAATACCATTGATGCCCTAAAGATTTAATTGTTAATTTATTATTAAATATTTCATCTGTAAGATAAAGAATTGTAATGGAAGGAATGGCGATAAAAATTAAAATAATTATTGAAGTAATTGTCCAAATTAATTCAATTAAATGACCTTGAAGGAGGAAACGAATAATAAATTTATTATTAATTATTGAAAATATAATGAAAAAAATTATTAAAGTGATGAAAGTTAAAATTATGAAAAAAAATTATATCATAGATTGGAGAATTTGAATTTTAAAGTGATAAAGTTCAAGTATTAATTTTTAATAAAAGAAAATAAATCTCTTTATTTGGGATTTAAATCCAATGCACTAAAAATCTGCCATATTAAAATAATTTATAGATTTAAACTTAATAGTTAATTAAAATTTTAAATTGTAGGGATTTCATTATAACTGTGATTAATTGGTGGGTAGGGTCTTAATCATTCTAATAATGAATTTAAAAAAAATATATTTAAAATTAATCGTTTAGATGATAGATTCTCAAATTAAATAAATTTAAAAAATTAATCTAATAATTGAAATTAATGATCCAATAGAAGATATAATATTTCAGGATAAAAAATTATCTGGATAATCTGAATATCGTCGACGTGTTCCTCTTAATCCTAAAAAATGTTGAGGAAAGAATGTTAAGTTTACACCAATAAATATACAGATAAATTGAATATTTAAATAATAATTGTTTAAGGAAAATCCAGTTATTAGGGGAAATCAATGGATAAATCTAGCAATAATTGCAAAAACAGCTCCTATAGATAAGACGTAATGAAAATGAGCTACAACATAATATGTGTCATGAAGAATAATATCAATAGATGAATTAGATAATATTACTCCAGTTAAACCTCCTATTGTAAATAAAAAAATAAATCCTATAGCCCATCAAAGAGAAGAATTATTATTGATTTTAGTTCCATGAAGTGTAGTAATTCAACTAAAAATTTTAATTCCAGTGGGAATAGCAATAATTATAGTAGCTGAAGTAAAATAAGCTCGTGTATCAACATCTAATCCAATGGTAAATATATGATGAGCTCAGACAACAAATCCTAAAAATCCGATAGCTATTAAAGCATAAATTATTCCTAAAGATCCAAAAGTTTCTTTTTTCTCTCTTTCGTTTATAATAATATGAGAAATTAAACCAAATCCTGGTAAAATTAAAATATAAACTTCTGGATGATCAAAAAATCAAAATAAATGTTGATAAAGAATAGGATCTCCACCTCCAGAAGGATCAAAAAAAGAAGTATTAAGATTTCGATCTGTTAATAATATAGTAATTGCTCCAGCTAAAACAGGTAAAGATAAAAGAAGAAGGATAGCTGTAATAAAAATTAATCAAACAAGGAGTGGAATTTTATCAATTGAAAAATTTTTATGATGTATATTTAAACTTGTTGAAATAAAGTTGATTGCACCTAAAATTGAAGATATTCCAGCAATATATAATGAAAAAATGGCTAAATCAACTGATGGTCCATTATGAAAAATATTAGATGCTAATGGGGGGTATGCAGTTCAACCTGTCCCTACTCCATCATTAATAAAATTTCTTAATAAAAGTAAAGAAATTGAAGGTGGTAATAGTCAAAATCTTATATTATTTATTCAGAGATAAGCTATATCTAGCGATCCCAACATTAAAAGTACTAAAAAATTTCCAAATCCACCAATTATAAATGGTATAACTATAAAAAAAATTATAATAAAAGCGTGTCTAGTAACTATAGAATTATAAATTTGATCATTATTAATTAAAGGGTTTGGAAATCCTAATTCTAATCGAATAATTATTCTTATAGAAGTTCCAATTATCCCTGCTCACACAGCAAATAAAAAATATAAAATTCCAATATCTTTATGGTTAGTTGAATATAATCATTTATATTCATAATCTATAGTTTTATATTATATCTATAATCTATTAACTATTAAAGTTTTTATAGCATTAAGAGAAGTGTATAATATCTGGTGGGGATTACTTTGAAGGGGACAAAATAGATATTCATGAATAAATAAATAATTTTTAAAAAAACACAAAATTCGCGATACTTTTTGAACACACCTCGTACACTTGTGCCAACGTTTTTTCCAATCCTCGAAGCACTTCAAAAAATCATTTTTTGTGATCTTGTTCAGCTCCTCCTTCGATGTCGTCTTTATCTCCTCAATCGTAGCGTAGCGTCGTCCTTTCATGGGCCTCTTCAGTTTCGGGAACAAGAAAAAGTCACAGGGGGCCAGATCTGGGGAATACGGTGGCTGCGGCATTATTAGTGTGTTGTTTTTGGCCAAAAATTCGCGCACAAGCAACGATGTGTGAGCATTTCGAATTTCGCGGCGACCCGTGTCATGCCCAAATCATTGGTAAAAATCGAATGGCACGAGCCAATCGATATGTTTAGGTCCTCAGCAACTTCTCTAACGGTGATTCGACGATTGACCAATACTATTTTCTTCACTTCATCAATGTTTTCGTCTGTTGTTGACGTGCTCGGGCATCCGGCACGCTCTTCGTCGTTCACATCTTCTCGGCCCTCGGAAAACATTTTGTACCACCGATAAACGTTGCTTCGGTCCAAGGTAGCTTCACCATATGCCACAGTCAACATTCGGAATGCGTCCGCGCACTTAATTTTGTTTTTCACACAAAATTTGATACAGATTCTTTGATCCATTTTTTGGAATAGGCAAAAATCGAAGACGAGCCAAAACACGTGCAAGCAAAGCAGCTGTCAAAAATTAACTGAACATTCAAAATGGCCGTACTTGTCGGCATAAATGAGAAACATGAGTACCAATATAACGCCACAAAAAAATCGAAAATCGATTATACGTAACCCGCGGAAATTCAAAATTCGCGATACTTTTTGAACACACCTCGTACGATGATGGTTACTAACTCACGAGAGAGATACACTGCTGGTAGATACTTGAACGAATTGAAAGGTTACGAGTTAGAATCGAATTTAATGAGTATTTTCGCAAAATTGAGAAATACGGATCAATTTTGGCGACAACCGTCCAATAATGTAAAATGCATGACTTTGCATTACGGTCCAGCGACGTGGTTTTTGACTTTGAGTCCTAGTGAATGGAAATGGTCCGATTTGGGTGAATATTTACGAGATATGAATCCCGATAAAGAAAAGTTAGGCATCAGCGAACTAGTCGCATACGATCCTGTAAGTACTTCTAGATTCATGTGCATAAAATTCAAAGCCATGATTGATTTTATTTGTTCGTCCAATAATCCAATAAGAAAGGTTATTCATTACTTCTGGCGACTGAAATATCAAAGTAGAGGTATTCAGCACATGCATTGTATGATTTGGATAAAAGATGCTCCAGTAATAGGAAAATCGCCGGATGAAGAAGTTGCTACGTTTATTCGAAAATACGTAACGTGTGAAATTCCAGATGAAAATGTTTCGCCAACGTTGTACGATACGGTAATAAGTGATCAGAATCATAAACATAACTCGTATTGCATGCGTACGAAAAAAACGGAAACTAATATATACAGAAAGTGTCGGTTCGATTTTCCTCGGCCAGTTACTGAGAATTTCGTTTTAAGAGACGTTATCACTTCGATAGTCGGTAGAAAAAATTTACGCAGTAAGAGCAGATTGTACGATCTTCCTCGCAAGGAGTCGGAAAGGTTTATAAACGATTATAATCCGGCTATCAAATTAGCCTGGGAGGGAAATATGGATATACAATTTATTGGAGAAAAATCAGAGTTTTTAAACTCATATTTAACAAAATACACGACAAAGTCGGAAAAATGCAATACAGACTTTGAAGTGATAGATTCGAATAAGTCCTTGGCATCGAAACTGTGGAATTTTGCAATGCGTTCATTAAATAACAGAGAATGCGGTGCTTTAGAAGCTGCGGATACACTATTAGGGAATCCCTTGTACGGTATGGATAATGATACCATGGTCAAATGGATCGATGTTAATGAGGTGAGAAATAGAAAAGTTAAAACATTTAATGAAATTAAAGTTCTCGATGAAAATTTTACGAATATTTACTGTTCGTCACTCATCGATGATTACTATCCAAATAGACCTCAGGAATTAGAATCATTGAATTTGTACGATTTTGCCAGATTCTGGGAAATTACGAAACAGATGCCAAATAATGACGAAGTCAAGTGTTACAAACTGGCATCGGGTTTATTTTAAAAAAAACGAAAAAAGGGTTATTTAATTAACCATTATCGATTTAATATAAAAACTGAGCCCGAAAAATACTTTTACTCGCTGCTTCTTCTGTTCAAACCATGGAGAGATTTGAGTGAACTGTTTATGAACGCTTTATAAAAGCTGCTGTAAGCGCTGCGTTAAAACGAGTGCAATAAGTTTCTAATTTGACCTAGGCTTCATGACATTTCAAAAAGTATTATCCAGAAAAAAATTATCAGACAGAAATATGTATGTCGTGTTAAAATCGGAGAGACGAAGAAAAATATATGGTTGCGTTCTCACGAGAATGGGCGATGGAGGGGCCCATTCTTTATTTTCAATATTCATACAAGAATATAAATTCATTCGGTTGCAATTGAAATAAATGTGCAATGTATCGTTAAAAGTTATTACAATTATACAAACATTTATGTTGGGCAAGTGATATATATTTGAAATAAAATACTCTTGATGCGTTGAAAACTGTTTATTACGCGGAGAAGAATCAATAATGAGCCCGTCTCTCGACCGAGCGGTCGTCTTATATACCGTCGTCAAAATAACCGACGCTTCGAATCGCGCCAATCACGCGAGGACACGAATTCGACAAAAATCTCAGACGACGAACGGATAAACATGTACGGAAGACATACAATACAAAAGAATATAAATACCGAGACAATGCCTTATAATAATACATGCCCGCAATAACAAGACGGACGACGGATAACTAAATAAGTCGAGCCCAACAAATAAATGCCAACAGTTCGGCCATTCTGACATTAGGCCGTCCCGGCCTAACATAATCAAATATCGCATATCGGTCAAACGCATATTCGTAAACACAATTATAATTTTACATATGGTCGCATCTGATCGGGCGCAACTACACCGCTATATGGCCGTTGTGTCACCCGGAAACCGTCGATATCGCATACAATATATCGGTCATAATCGAGCGTTTTCTTTATCACGCACGGTCCTTTAAATTTTGGTATCAATTTTTGTTTATTCCGACCGTATTCTCTGACTTTGTCCCGCCTCCGCGGGAACCAATAAACTTTCCCATTTTTGTCCTTCCGATAGACCAATCCGTCGCGCAATTCATAATATTTTATTTCGCTTTTTTCGAGTTCGTCACGAATTTTACTAATTTCTTCGTCGTCTAGATATAATAATATTTTATTGGCTCTAATTAATGACACAAACACCATATGTATAAAACGCTGAAACACACGCGGCGCGTTCGTCAGTCCGAACGGCATACGTAGCCATTCAAACTGCCCCAGCGGCGTCACAAATGACGTATATTTTATCGACGCGGGATGCATCCTGACGTGATGGAATCCATCCTTTAAACCCAAAATCGAGAAATATTTTTTGCTTCTCAAGCGATCAATATTATCGTCGATCAATTCCGTGGGGAAATTATCTCGCACCGTGATTTTGTTTAGTTCGCGATAATCGGTACACAAACGAATACTTCCATCTTTTTTCCTAACGAGCACGATGGGACTCGCATACGGGGAATCGCTGTGTCGTATGGTTCCATCACTCACGCGCCTGTCTAAAATACCGCGCAAAGCCTCCTTGTCAGCGACTGACAACCTCCGCGGGCGCGACGCTATCGGTTGTTCGTGCTTCAACGCGATGGTCATCTCAAAATCGGGCGCGCCGCTCTCCGCCCACAAGCAACCGAGGTAACATGCCTCGTGCGCCTCGCCGATCTCTCTAACGCTCTTTTCGCCAATATCTTCGTCGAGTCGGAGTTTGCCACACATATTGACCGAATCGTCACCACTCTCAATTATCATAATTTCTCCAAAAATACTCGGCTCCTCAATCGCTACGATTTCTACTGTTTCTCCGAGCGTAACTCGTATCGACGGACACATCAAAAAATCTCTTCCGAGAAGAACATTATACGCCATTGCGTCGTCCGGTACTGTGTAAAACTTTATTTTGATTTGGACGCCACAGACTTTTACAATACTATAAAAAATACTATTTACGCGGAGTAAAGAACCGTTAATACCGCGAAATTGACTTGCGCTCTGATCGACCAGTGAACACAATTTTTCTGGGACGTAACTACTTCTTATTAGGCTGATCGGTGATCCCGAATCAACCACCGCGCCGTCGGTATAATTAAAATCTGCGCCCTCATCTGCCGCTAAAATATCCACACTTACAATGTACGGTCCAGGAAACGCGGCGGGCCGAACCGCGTCCGCCAACACGATCTCCGTCGATCCCGCCGTCGGACCCGCCACCGCCGGCCGTCCACGCCCAGGGCACCCCGCCGCCAAGTGCCCCGACGCCCCGCAAACATAACACGCGCGACCCGTCGGCGACCGCCCGCAACGTGCCGCGATATGGCCTACCTCACCGCAGCGGAAACACCGCGTCCGCTCCAACCCCGGCCGTCCGGCTCCACCATCCGCATCTGGCCTCACCCTGCCTCCCCGGCTCTCCGCCCGTCCCGGGCCCAACGCCGCTCCTAATCCCTCGCCGACAGCGGGTCTCGCTCCTCCGGGCGGCCCCATCATCCTGTCTCTGCGCTCGAACACGATGCTCTCGAAGGTCTCCAGCAATTCCGCTCCCGACCGGAACCTCATCAGACGCGCCTGGTTCCGCAATTGCACGTTTGTAATGCCCTCAATCACATGATCAAGAAGCTCGTCCTCAGCCACCGGGACACGATTAGCAAGAATCACCTTTTCGTGATAATAATTGCTAAATGGCTCGTCGCCCCTCCACATGCGAGCCTCAAATTTTCTCCGGAGCGTGATCCTCGCCGGACGCAGGTCGAACATTCGCGCCATCTCTTCCAGCAGCTCCTCCATTCCCAATGCAAGGTGTTCGGTTTTGGAGTAGAACCAGGTCAATGCCCGTCCCTTCAAACGAGAGCCGATCAGGATCCTGGTAGCGCCTTCGTCAAGACGATAGGTGTCCCTGAGAAGTCCGAGCTGACTCCTCCACCTCCAAAACGTATTCTCACTTCCGTCGAATTCCGGCAACAACTCCTTGACACCCCTAAAACTTTCACCACCGGACGATCCCGCTGATGCCACCGAAGAGCCGCGAAACAGCTCTCTCTCCCTTTGAAAAAATGATTTTTCTCTCTCCCACAAATCTCTCTCCCTCCGCAAAAGATTCAACTCGGCGCGTTCTAAATTTCCGAGGAGAGCGGACGAGGCGCCCTCGTGCCCTCGCACCGCCGCATCCCGTCTCGCCGCAGTCCTCTCCAACGCGGTCTCCTCCGCAGCAAACTCCTCCAGAAGGTCGTCCTCCGCCAGGGTCTCTCCCATCTCACTCTCCATTTCCGGACGCGAGGCACCCGCTGAACGCCGCCCCTCTGGCTGCTTGTTCAATTCGGCCCACACGCCCGGATCGCCGATCTTCTCAAGCCTCCGGATCAACTCCGCTCTCGCTCCTCCCGACGGCAGCCCTTTCGCCCGTAAAGCCGATCTCAATTCCACCACCGTGAAATTATTATCCGGCATACTCATTATGCACTCTTCTCCTTTTTTTTCAAGTAATTGACACGCGAACTTCGAATCCCACTTCTGATAAACTGTTGGGCGAGTGATATATATTTGAAATAAAATACTCTTGATGCGTTGAAAACTGTTTATTACGCGGAGAAGAATCAATAATGAGCCCGTCTCTCGACCGAGCGGTCGTCTTATATACCGTCGTCAAAATAACCGACGCTTCGAATCGCGCCAATCACGCGAGGACACGAATTCGACAAAAATCTCAGACGACGAACGGATAAACATGTACGGAAGACATACAATACAAAAGAATATAAATACCGAGACAATGCCTTATAATAATACATGCCCGCAATAACAAGACGGACGACGGATAACTAAATAAGTCGAGCCCAACAAATAAATGCCAACATTTACATATATGATTAAATAAAATATATATGTATACTATAATATAATTATATATTTTATATATGTACATATATACCATATATTTCAATTATTTTGAACTGTATTGCATAAATTGTTACTTATACAAAGTTATGTGATAAGAATCGAAAATACATATATTTGTGATACTTGAATTACTAGAAAACTGCTCTATATATCTGTACTTTAAAAAGTAACTGATATCCTAAAAAAATCATAAAAGTGAAAAGGTCAGGCCATGTTCAAAAGAAGGTACTCAAAAATTTAAACCTTTCAAAATTTAAACGATCTAATAATAAATTATCACGAAAAGTAACTGATATGTTATTCAAGATGCCAGTTCAAAGTGAACATACGTAAAGTGTATATTATCTAAATTTAGTAATAATATATTACCATGAAAAGTAACTGTGATATTTTATTCAATGTGCAAGTTCACATTGAACATACATACATATAAGTAAAACTGATTACAATTTGATTCTAGAAAATAAGTGCGATATGTTATTCTTAGTGCACAAAATATAATAGTCGTTTATAGAGATTTGATTTGAAATTCATACTAGTCCGTACAATGAAAAATAATTGCTCGTAATTCCAGAGTACCAATTTGTTAATGACTCAGAAAAATAACATGGCGGCCTGCTCTCAAAAAACTATGATGTTTTTCGATGTCCATTTAGAAATAATGTCGAAGCTCTTACAGAATAATTACTACAACATTAGAAGTACGAAAAGTAATTACATTAGAAGAAGATTAGATTAGAATAAGGATTCAACGTATTTTTAAAAGCTCTACACACAACGAAGTGAATATACAAAACTATATACAAATACCTTTTTCTTTTGTGTTTCTAAAGAAAATTGTAAGTCAAATGAAACCTTGCTATTCAAAACCTATTCTTCATGATCGCAAGACACTATTTTCTATTTAAAAGACGTCTGCTAAAATTTTAATAAATAGATATTATTTATGATAGAAATGAAGAATTTGTGCTTTACAGTATATGGATAGTACATGGTTATTTCAAACACTGAACCAATGCATACAACAAAACTTTTCTCTATCTATTCAATAAATTACTGATAATGTTAAATCCCAATCACATATGCCACCTTGCCTAGGTTAATGATGGTCATTAACGGGAAATTTTACTAAAGAAAGATTGGAGATTTTTAATTTATACAATTTTCACAACTCTTATTTCAATTATTTATTCTATCCATCGAAAGTTTTTTGAGAGCAGGCCGCCATGTTATTTTTCTGAGTCATTAACAAATTGGTACTCTGGAATTACGAGCAATTATTTTTCATTGTACGGGCTAGTATGAATTTCAAATCAAATCTCTATAAACGACTATTATATTTTGTGCACTAAGAATAACATATCGCACTTATTTTCTAGAATCAAATTGTAATCAGTTTTACTTATATGTATGTATGTTCAATGTGAACTTGCACCTTGAATAAAATATCACAGTTACTTTTCATGGTAATATATTATTACTAAATTTAGATAATATACACTTTACGTATGTTCACTTTGAACTGGCACCTTGAATAACATATCAGTTACTTTTCGTGATAATTTATTATTAGATCGTTTAAATTTTGAAAGGTTTAAATTTTTGAGTACCTTTTTTTGAACATGGCCTGATCTTTTCATTTTTATGATTTTTTTAGGATATAAAATTTCACAATGTCTTATGGAGACGGAGACATCTCGGGAAAATCTGGATCCCAAAAACCTGTTAAGAAAAAAGATTACATTGTATTTTATATAAAAAATGTATTATATGTATATATGTATATATATGAAATAATGAGAAACGTAAAATATATATGAGTACCTTCTGGTGTTCGCGGTCTTTCGTACTTGTGCCGATGCCGCGAACATTGATTTCTTCGCTTTTGCAATTCCTCTTCAGATAGGGTTAAAGCCTTGTAATACTAAAAATTATATATAACAATTAATACTTTCTTATCAAGAAATATATTTTATTGTAATATTAATATATTAATGGTGTAATATTAATATAATATTACTTTTTCGCATTGCCAGCAATCCCAGCCATTCAGTTTTGCTCTATCAGCTTTGCAACGGATATTAATCCGCTTTGGAATCTTTTCTTTTCTCTTTTGCAATCTGTAAATAATATTTTCATTAGATACATATATATATATATATATATATATTGTAACGTCCGTGTTATACTACGATCCCTGAATTTGTCTTCGAACATCGAGTCATCGAGTCTTCTATGAGATCTACGAACGTCGCCTTGTCAAGGCGTCGTCAAGGGTTGTTGATCAACAGCTGTCGTCTTCTGAGTTCGAATTCCGCAACTGTCACGAGCGGATTCGGCTTTCGTTCGATAATTTCCCATTTTCCCTTTATTGTATTTCTTCTATTTAATATCTTTTAATAAAAGTCTTTCGTTCCTCTAAATACGAGTACGATTTCTTTCACGGTTCGCAAGTGAACGACGTTGCGTGTCGCGGCTGATATCAATATATCGCGAAATCGGATCCGCGGACATAACAATAAATATATATATATATATATATATATATATATATATATACATATACAGGGTGATTCATTTTAATCTATCACCCAAAATATTTCCGTTTCTATGAATTTTATGAAGAAATGTTTCAGACAAAAGTTGTATGGTTTCGAGGGGGACATAAGATGGTACCATTGATTTAACTTTGGATAATCATATGAAGATCACGTGAAGGTAACCTTCAATTTCTTAAATAGAACCTACTATTTTTCATTACATATTCTTGTAGCTTACCTCGAGAGCTTTCCAAAACACTACAACAAAATATTTTTTCATTAAGTATTTTTCGAGTTATTAAGGCTGCAAATTTGCAGTATTTTGACATAAAATGTCAATTTTGTATTATAAAATATCTTGGGAAATATTCATTTTTCGATTATCATACCTTAATACTTTTATGCACAGAATAATGAGACAAATCAGTTGGTATATATATATATATATATATATATATATACATATACAGGGTAATTCATTTTAATCTATCACCCTAACTAATCTATCAGGAAATATTTTGGGTGATAGATTAAAATGAATCACCCTGTATATATATATTTATATATGTAGCGACTTATGAATAAATTCACCAGATCTTTGAAAAAGTAATGTTTATTCATTGAAAGTATAAAGCGAAAGAACAAAAAGAATTAATATGTAACAAATAAATGAATGAATGTGTTGTTATGGAAATATTGATTTTTCTTAAAAACATTATGTATATTAATGAATTGAAGTTATTACAAATGTATAAAGATGTAAAAAGTGTAAAAGTGCAGTGAAAAGTGTAAGGTGTAATAAAAGTGTAGAGTGTAAATGAAAGGTGTGGATGATGAATGCTACAGTACTCCCCCCCAAGTGACGATATTCGTTGCGAAATGGACTTTCTTCTTCTTTGGTGGGTAGGTGCGTAAAGCTTTTCCAACAGTAGAAGAAGAAGAAGGATTTGAAGTAGCAGAAACAGGAGCTGAAGTAGCAGGAACAGGAGTTGAAATAGCAGGAACAGGAGTTGAAATAGCAGGAACAGGAGCTGAAGATCTGGTAGAAAGTTCAGTAGAATCTGAAGTTCTAGGAATGAAGGCTGGCTTGAGACGTTCTGTCGAAATATTGACAACTCTTCCTGAAACATTAACTGCAAATAAATGATCAGAGATACGTTTCTCAATAGGAAAAGGGCCAGAATAAGGAGGTTGTAGTGACTTCCTAACAGTATCTTCTCGAATCCAAACATGAGTACAATCAAAAAGATTCTTGTGAACAAAAGGTGATCTTTTGCAATGATGACTTGTAGGAGATGATCTGATATTCCTCATATGAATCCTGTGTTTTTCAAGAAAGATTTCAGGATCTGCAGGAAAATCTTCTTCAATGAAAAATTCTCCAGGAATACGAAGAGTGGATCCATAAAGAAGTTCTGCAGGTGAAGCTTTTAAATCTTCTTTGAAACACGAACGTAATCCCAAAAGAACTGAAGGTAAAGATTCTACCCAGTTGGTTGTTTCGTGGCACATAATCGCTGCTTTCAAAGTCCTATGCCATCTTTCCAGAATTCCATTTGAAGCAGGATGATAAGCAGAAGTTCTAATCTTTTGGCATCCAATTAGGTTTGTTAAAGCTTTGAATAAAGCTGCTTCAAACTGAGGACCTTGATCTGTTGTAATGCTAATAGGAGAATCAAAACGCGCTACTCAATGTGAATAAAATGTTGTAGAAATAGTTTCAGCAGAAATCTCAGAAATAGGAACAGCTTCAGGCCATCTGGAAAAACGATCAATCATAGTAAGACAATAACGGTAATTTTGACAAATAGGAAGTGGTCCAACAATGTCTAAATGCACATGCTGAAAGCGTTGATCAGGAATTGCAATCTTAATTGGAGAATTCTTGGTGTGTCTTGAAATCTTCGCACGTTGACATGGAAGACAAGTTCGAGTCCATTCCTTCACATCTTTCTTCAAAGAAGGCCAAATGAATTTCAGTAGTAATTGTTTAGATGTCAATCTGCCGCTGGGGTGAGCGAGTCCATGAACAACATCAAAAATTCTCTTGCGTAAGAGTTTAGGAACATATAGACGAATTAATTCCGAAGAGCAATCACAATAAATAGGTATGGTTGATCCTGAAAGAATAAGTTTCTTCAACAGAAGTGAAGAATTTGAAGAAAGTAAAACTTGAAGTTCTTCATCTTCTTTCTGATAATTAGCAAGTTCTTCTAAAGAAACTATAATAGGCATTGAAATAGATTCAATTCTTGACAGAGCATCAGCAACTGAATTCATTTTTCCAGAAATATAGGTAATATTTGTAGAGAATTGAGCAATAAAGTCCAATTGTCTGATCTGTCTTGGTGACGCTTTATCCAATTTCTGACGGAAAGCAAAAATCAAAGGTTTATGATCAGTTCTGATAATCAATTGTCTTCCTTCAACAAAATGCCTGAAATGTTTAATAGCCAAATAAATGCTAAGAAGTTCTCTATCATAAGTGCTATAATTTCTTTGAGCTTTGTCTAGTTTCTTTGAGAAAAATGCTATTGGTTTGATATCGTCGTCAATAGACTGTTCAAGTGATGCACCAACAGCAAAGTCAGAAGCATCACAAGTTAAAATAAGAGGAGCATGAGGAGCAGGATGAGAAAGGATAGTAACTTGTAAAAGTTCTTCTTTACATGACTCGAAAGCTAATTCCGCTTCTTTAGTCCAAGAAATAATTCTTCTATCCCTCTTGCGACTGTCCTTTAAATATTCTGTTAACAGAGCTTGATGATTTGCAGCATCCTTGAGACAGCGACGATAATAATTGATAATTCCTAAGAATCTGCGTAATTCATGAAGTGTCTTAGGTTTAGGATAATCAATAATTGATTTCACTTTTTCGGATGTAGGTTTAACTCCTTGGTTAGAAACTAAGTAACCAAGAAAAGAAATCTCGCTTTGACCGAAAAGACATTTAGCGACATTGATTGTCATTCCAGCTTGTTGAAGACGATCAAAAATAATGCGTAAGTGAGCAATATGTTCTTTCTCATCTTTAGAAGCAATAAGAATGTCATCAAGATAACAAAAGGCAAAACTCAAATCATTAAGTAAAGAGTTCATGAGCCGTTGAAAAGTTTGGGCTGCGTTTCGTAAACCGAAAGGCATTACGACAAATTCAAAAAGCCCAAATGGAGTAGTGACAGCTGTTTTGTGAATATCTTCTTTAGCGACGGGTACTTGATAGTACGCTTTAACTAAGTCGATTTTAGAAAAGATATTCTTACCAAAAAGTGAAGAAGAAAAATCTTGAATATGAGGTAAGGGATAACGAGCCGGGATAGTCACTGAATTGAGTGCACGATAATCACCACACAGTCTCCAAGAATTTTGTTCCTTTTTAGGTACCATATGTAGAGGGGCTGCCCAGGAGCTGCTTGAAGGTCTGCAAATTCCTTGCTCCATCATAGACTTGAATTCTTCCTTGGCACATTTAAGTTTCTCAGGAGTAAGTCTTCTGGGAGTCGAAAATTTAGGAGAACCTTCCGTAACGATATGATGTTCAACACCATGTGTTTTTACCGAGGAAATTGGAGAAAAACGGGTGAGTCCTGGAAATTCGGTTAAAAATTTGTGGTACACAGAATCAGGAGATGTGGTAAAAATTGACAAATGCGCAATTTCTTGAATTTTTCCAGTATTCATAAGACCGGTAACATTATCAATCAATTTCTTGTTTTTAATGTCAATTAGGAGATTAAAATGACAAAGGAAATCGGCGCCTAAAATAGGACGTTGAATATCCGCGACACAAAATTTCCATTTAAATTCTCTCCTTAAACCGAGATTCAAAATTAAAGTTTTAGAACCGTAAGTATTAATTTGAGTACCATTTGCGGCAAAAAGTTTTAAATTAGTATGCCACGGCTTCAATAAAACCTTTTTAGGTAACAACGATATATCAGCGCCCGTATCGACAAGAAAATTCAAATTTGAATGTCTGTCGAAAATAATGAGGCGATTGTTAGAAACACCGTCGTAAGCAGCCTCAGTCTTAAGCGGCGTTTTTAGTTTTCCTGTGAAGCCAAGAATGTTTTGGACATAGAACAAGGTAAAGCACATCGTTTAGCCTTATCACCAAACTTCTTATGGTAAAAACAAATTGATGTATCTTTAATATCTTTATTTGATTTGTCTTTGTTACGCGATAACGATCTAAATCTTCTATTCTCTCTAGACCGGCTTTCGGAACGATCTCGACGACGAGAAACTTCTAGAGCTTCGATTCTTCGTAACAAATCCGCGAAATCCGAAGATTTATTACTTGCATTATTGGAAACTTCCGCGACTTGCAAACCGCCGTCCCGATCAGCAATTTTATCGGCTAATTCCGCAAGTTTAACAAGAGGAACATCCTCTACTACGGCTAAAGTCGTTTGAATTCTATGTGGTAAGCGTTGAAGCCAAATCATTTGCAAAACACTATCTGCTAAAGATCCTCCAGACAGATGACGAATTTCTCGAAGTAATTCCGAAGGCTTTTTATCATTAAGTTCAATTCCAGCTAATATTTGTCTCAAACGTTTTTCCTCTGAATCCGTAAAGCGATTTATTAATATTTTCTTTAAATAATTATATTTATCTGTTTCAGGTGGATTTTCAATGACTTCAGATATGTTTACTAAGGCTTGTTCATCAAGATGACGAATGACAGAACTATATTTAATATCATCTGATCGAATTCGATAAACCGTAAACTCACTTTCAATAGAAGCAAACCAGAGTTTAGGTTGTTTATGCCAGAAAGTCGGTAGTTTTAATAAACGAAACTCATTTGAGTGAATTTGTAACATAGGATCACTCACCTGATGTCCAGTTTGAGAAGGTAAAATATTAATATTTTCTGATCCAACCTGATTTGATCCGCTCGCCAAATCCATATCAATCTGTGTATCCGAACAGGGTCTAACTGGTGATCTATCGATTGGCATTTTTCTCTTGTTCCAGGAATCCGATAAAATGATTTGAGAATTTCCGTGAAGGACTAATCCGCCTCTGATGTTTCAAAGATCCGGAGAATGAATCTCTTAAAATCAGAATATCCAGCAATTCCTCCAAGCGATGATAATATTTCGCAGACTTCAAATACGACGATCACTTGGCACTTATTCCGCATCAGCCTTTAAAATGCGTCGGCTTTAATATCACGTCGGCTTTAATATCACGTCGGCTTCAATATCACGTCGGGGTCACCAAAAAATGTAGCGACTTATAAATAAATTCACCAGATCTTTGAAAAAGTAATGTTTATTCATTGAAAGTATAAAGCGAAAGAACAAAAAGAATTAATATGTAACAAATAAATGAATGAATGTGTTGTTATGGAAATATTAATTTTTCTTAAAAACATTATGTATATTAATGAATTGAAGTTATTACAAATGTATAAAGATGTAAAAAGTGTAAAAGTGCAGTGAAAAGTGTAAGGTGTAATAAAAGTGTAGAGTGTAAATGAAAGGTGTGGATGATGAATGCTACAACGTCACTGTTATTTGAGAATGTAAAGTAGCCGATTTTGTCAATCGGCGTCAATAAATCTTCCAAATAGCGATATTTCGGCTGTTGCAGCGATTTAGAGTACACGTACACGTTCTCGAAACGCACACCGTGCGGACTTTCCAGCAGGCTTATCAACACGTTGGTTTTACCGCAGTTTGAGGGGCCGCAAACGATCGCGCGTATAGTTGTCGGTAGCATCGTACCGTGTTTGCGCACATCTTTGTTCACGCTGCAGCGTACTCTGTCGTCGTAATTCATCACTCGTATCGTCAGAGGTTGTTGCACGAATTTCATTTTCTCACTCCCGATTTGACCTCCAACGTCCGCCTATTTATAGCTGCGCGGACTCGCGCTTTGCTCAGTAATGTCTAGAGATTGCAACGGATGTCAACGAAAATAGGCACAGGTCTATTAAATCGTGCAATAAACGCACTTCCGGTCGAGCTTCATATTCCCGGCTATCAATTTTGCGGCCCGGGAACTCGTTTGGAAAAGCGATTGGCTAGAGGTGATCAAGGTGTCAACCCATTGGACGCGGCGTGCCGTGAACACGATATAGCGTACTCTCGGAGCAGCGAACTCACCGAGAGACACGCGGCGGATAAGGTACTCGCCGAGAAAGCGAAAACTCGCATCGTCGCGAAAGACTCGAGTCTCGGTGAGAGAGCCGCGGCCGCAGTTGTCTGGACAGCGATGAAGGCCAAGACGAAGCTCGGCATGGGCTTGAAAACGAAAAAGAGGACGAAGAAGAGGAGGATACTTTCGGCAGCGAAACGAGGCGGATTTTTGCCGATTTTACCAATGCTGGGCGCGCTCGGATCCCTGGTTGGCGGAGCGGCTGGCGTAACAAAAGCGGTAAACGACAGAAAAGCCGCGCAACGTCAGTTGCAAGAGATACTACGCCACAATCGCGCCATGGAAGGCCGCGGACTGTATCTCGCCCCTTACAAATATGGACGAGGAGCGAAGAAAAAAAAAAAAACGTCAAAAAAACGTTAAAAATGCCGAAAGGTGTAACTACAAATGTGCAATTGCTACAACTTGCAAAAGGCATGCACATTCCATACTTTAGAGGTGTATTTATGCGCAATAATTTACCGATAAATGGCGCGCGAGAAAATGAGAGTGGTATCGTTAATCTAGACAGTACAGACGGTCCTGGCACTAATTGGGTGGCGTATGCAAAAAGAGGAAATCGCGCAATCTATTTCGACAGTTTTGGCAATCTTCGACCACCCGAGGAATTGGTGCGATATTTAAATGTGTCGAAATTGGAATACAATTACACCTCTTATCAAACGTATGATCAGAGTATCTGCGGACAGTTGTGCTTGCAGTTTCTCCGAGATTTCTCGCCGCGAATTTAAAGACTGACATTGCGTTATTTAACTCAGTTTTGTCAACATGTCGCTAACACTAACATTGACTGGGAAGAGTAGCGTCCTCGCGGCGACCTACTTTCCGCCCATAGATTTGAGCGACGCGGACTACGAGCTCGGTCTGACGGATTTTGAAACTTATCACACTATATCAAATGTGAATTCCTCGAATAATAAATTTTACTACGGCACAGACGACGCGGAAATTACGATTCCCGAGGGATCGTACGAGCTGCAAGCGATACATGAATTTTTGAAACGTGCACTTTCCCGAAAACATAATGCTGTTAGCGATAAAGGTGTCGACGATGAAGATTACCCAATCGTGCTCCGCGCTAATTACAATACGATGAGAAGCGAGATCAAGTGTGCCTACAGAATAAACTTTAGCATGCCCAACAACATTGGATCACTGCTGGGATTCTCGAATCGTATACTGCAACCGCGAAAATGGCACAAATCGAACATGGCGATTAATATTATCAACGTGAACATTATCCGCATAGAGTGTAACGTGACCGCGGGTGCATACAGCAACGATAAACTCATTCACACGATACACGAATTTTCACCGAGGGTACCACCAGGATATAAGATATTGGAAACGCCGGCGCAGATCATTTACCTGCCGGTCTTCGTACGGAGCATTACTGATTTAGTGTTACGCGTTACTGACCAGGAGGGACGATTGCTCAATTTTCGCGGTGAAGAGATAACAATTAGATTGCACGTACGACGGCGGGCCACCCTCGTGCGACGGGATGCTCGTGTTGAATAAAGACACGAAGAACACAATCAGACCAGCAGCAACATCATTCGCTAATATCAAATCAACTACGAAAAAGAGACTCACCTCGTCAAACGTTGCGTTTTTACAATCTTTGGGATTTGCGGTGCGCGCCATCTGAACAATGACTGAGATTCTCAACATCGAGGAAGAGCCAGTCTTTGACGATCGCATCGTCAAGATTGAGACTCACACATACAACCCGTTTGCCAACACAACATTTGGATACAGCGACGAGATAAGAATACCCATACAACAACAGGATTTATATACATTGCCGTATGAGAGTTTCCTCTACATCGAGGGTGAACTGCGGATAACTCATCCAGTTGAGGGATCCAATGTGATGCTGGGAAATAATTGCGTCGCATTCATGTTTGATGAAATTCGCTATGAGCTCGATGGTGTGGAGATTGATCGCAACAGGAATGTGGGAATAACAAGTCTGCTGAAAAACTATGTAACAATCCGATAGAAGCGTGATTATGCGAAATGCAGGCTGGGATAGCCCGACTACTGTGAATGGATACTTTAATTTTTGTGTGCCGCTGCACATGTTGCTGGGATTTTGCGAGGATTACAAACGCGTTGTTATTAATGCGCGTCATGAGTTGATCCTAATACGAGCGCGCAACGACAATAATTGCCTGTATGGAGATTCTGCACTGGAGCCTGTGATCAACATATTCAAGATACAATGGCGAATGCCACACGTGTTGTTGAGCGAGATTAAGAAGCTGTCGATGCTGCGCGCTCTGGAAAGCGGACGTTACCTCAGCATGGGTTTCCGCTCGTGGAATCTATACGAATTTCCGCTATTGCAGCGTACGACCAAGCATTCGTGGGCCATTAAGACCGCGACTCAACTGGAGAAGCCGCGATATGTAATTTTTGCTCTGCAGACGGGGCGTAAAAATGTCATGTCCGAGGATACGAGTCGATTCGACAACTGTAAATTAACCAACGTGAAACTCTATCTGAACTCGGAATGTTATCCGTACGACGATATGAATCTGGATTTCGATAGAAACAGATGGTCGATTCTGTATGACACGTATGCGCGTTTCTGCAAAAATTATTACGGATACGAGTATCTCGAGCCGAGCCTCACCATCACACGGTTTTTACAAAACGGTCCGTTTGTGATTATCGATTGTTCTCGACAAAACGAATTGGTCAAGAGCGCAACGGTGGATGTGAGATTGGAATTTGAGTGTAAGAAGAATATACCTAATAATACCACTGCGTACTGCCTCATCATGCACGATCGCGTGATCCAGTACAACCCGTTGACCAACGTTGTGCGCAAAATCACCTAAAAAATGTTTACACAAATACGCGTGTGAAAGAGGGGGAGGAGGATACATAATCAAGATGATGTGAGATGTCTTATGTTAGTGAAGTAATACCTCTCGACTGACTCGCATCGAAGAGATCATGTCCGCACCAACGTTTGTCGATCTGCAAGGATTTATACTAAACAAACGATTTATCGTAAAGGAAGCGGCAATCCTGAGAAGAGGATATATCCTGTCGCACTATTTCTTCGCATGCCCTGTGCCATGGAGCATGCTTATAAAGTCGGAAAGGCGTCAGGCCTCGTGGCTAACTCAACATCATCACAGCTTACAATGGGAGGATGGAAATGTTCCATACGGCATGGCTCAGCGCTTGATTACGGCAGCTATCGTTGGCATAAATGAGCAAGAAGACGATGAAGAGTCCTCTCTCGTGTATGTAAAAGGACTCGAAAAGCGAGAATGGCTGGCCGAAATAATGGACGATGCGAGCAGCGGTTTCACCATTGAGACCTTGGATGCCATATATGAAGATGTACCTGCATTAAATAAGTTAGATCCCACATATACTTTACGGTGTAATAAACATGTAAAAAATTGCGCGTTACAAAATGTATTTAAATTATTTAATTGGTGGTCAGCCGCAAAATCCAGGCTTGGATCCGACGATCATCCGTTTTTTGAATAAACATATTGTTTACATACTATTTTCTTTGTTATTTCTCTCCCTCACCAGATATATATGTATATTTCTAAGAATTTGTTTTACCCCTTCTCCTAATATTTTAAATATTTCTTTTTGTTCCCCTCCAGATATATATTTCTAAGAATTCCTTTTTCCTAATATTTAATTTTATCCCCACTACTTTTAAATATTTCCCTTTATTCCCCCTCCAGATATATATTTCTAAGAATCCCCTTCTCCTAATATTTTAAAAATGACCGTTACTCGATTATTAGTACCTTATTATACAATCAGTCTTTTGTCGACCGTTCTAACTGACGGTTCACTTTTTAATACCCTCAAGAAAAATATTCTGCACCAAAAAGCAGCAGCATGAATTACTACATGCCGAGACGCGATAAAACGTGCGAGAAGAAATGCGACGAGTAAGTATAACTTTTTCTATTTTATATATTTTATATTTTTAATTTTATTTTATCTTTTTTATCTAATTTTTACAGCGTTTCGCTGGAGTCTCGTGCGGTTCGCATACTTGGAAGACGATACACATTGACGACCACGGAATTCAAATTCCTCGAAATCGGCATCAGAGTGGATCCGCCGAGTTACGTGGAGATCGCCATAGGAGATCATCGGGGAAAACAGCTAATACTATCTCTCGAAACGTGGAAAGGACTCTACGAGCAACGCCACGCTATTCACAATTACCTGAACAATGACTCTCCCAGCAACGATGTGTATAATTTCATAAGTGTCGGGCCGCTAACAGTACGTTTTCACAAGATAAACGACACCAAGCTCATAAGTCTCGAATCGGCGGACGCGCGCATGATGATGGTCGAATCGACGTTACGTCGTATGTTCGAGCTCGATTCGTGCATCGAAATAATGTTCGATCGATTGACGAGGCTCATCGCAACGGTCGATATCAAACATACGCAATTCTCCAATATTGCATCCTCTGTAACGAATGCGAGAGAATTGTCGAATGCGATACGCGCTAGCAATGCCTTCAACATGCACCAACTTGTCGATTGCGAGCTGGTGGCTTTAGTTTTTAATATGTAATAAAACTTTATATATAATTATGTATTAAATATAAGACAAATAAATACTTATATGTATATCATGGTGTACTTTATTTGCGCGCCACCCGTTACATACTTTGCGAGAGAGCAACCACTAGAAAAGAAAGAGACAGCGCGCGAGAGAGAAATCGGATGTGGCGACGAGAGAGAGAGATTCGGCGGCTCGCGGCGAGAGAGAGACGGCGAATTAAGACGCGAGAGAGAGAAAGAAGACGGGCTGCAGCGAGAGACGTACGCGAGAGAGAAAAAGAGACATACGAGTTTTGAGAGAGACGGCAAAATAAGACGCGAGAGAGAGAGAAAGAAGACGTACGCGAGAGAGAGAAAAAGAGACATACGAGTTTTGAGAGAGACGACAAAATAAGACGCGAGAGAGAGAGAAAGAAGACGGGCTGCAGCGAGAGACGTACTCGAGAGAGAGAAAAAAAGACATACGAGTTTTGAGAGAGACGTCGAAATAAGACGCGAGAGAAATGTGAAGGAGAGAGAGAGAAAAAGAGAGAGCTTTTAAAATAATTTTTAATAATTTCTTTATATATTTACTTATAATTTAAAAGGGAACAAGAGGTAAGGAAGACATTTTAATCTAAAATAAATACACTCATTTGATAATAATATTTTTTTTAATCTATAAAATATGTGTACATTTACATTTGTGTGTGTGTGTGTGTGTGTGTAAAATTAAAAATAAAAAAATATAAAAATAAAAAATTAAAAAATATAAAAATAGAAAATAGAAAAATATAAAATATAAAATATATAAAAATAAGGATATAAATAAAAATAAAAAAATAAAATAGTTTACATTATGGACGATTGGGGTGGCGACGGTGACGGCGGCGGTGATTGCGGCGGTGATTGCGGCGGTGACGGCGGCGGTGACGGCGACGGCGTGGCGGCGGTGTAGGCTGAGGCCTAACATCGTACGGGTCTGGTAGAGTGAAAAGCTGCACCAGACCCCAATCGAGCAGGTCGGCCTCGTCGTCGCCTCTTAAAAATGCGTCCCAATCGAACATCTCTGGAACCATTATTGGAACGTATGGTTCATCTGTAAACATAACAATTATTAATTTAAAAATATAACAATTATTAATTTAAATGTATAATACAATATTATAAATCACACTTTTTCACACTTTTAACCTCAGCCTATTTTCGCTGACATTCGCTGCAATCCCTGATCATGGGTGCTGGACCGTCAATATGCGTTCGCATCCACGGTCGATTGTAATGTTCGAGGCAGCGACGATATGTCTGAACCTCCGGATCCGTCTTGATATACTCCGGAAGCTTGTCCCACAAATGCTCTACGAAATATCCGCACTTTTGCAGTAAAACAATCTTCGGAATATATTGTAACTGTTCGGCACTTAAACTGAGAATGTCGGAAGCACTTGATAGTATTACAAACATCTTGAATGAAGAGAGCGTGCGCTCGCCAGTGGTACTATGGCCCGGCAGCGGCATCGGTCCTCATTATATATCCCCGATCAACCCTTTGTTCGTCAACGTATGAACGAGAAAAATTTAGATGACGTAAATTTTCGGCGCTTGTTTTGTTTATAAATTCCTGCAGCCGCTGGTTATCGGCGCTGGTATTTCTTCCTAAGATAAACAATAAAGAACCGCCGCTTATTGGGGAGGTACCGCGAGGGTGATATACAATCCCATGCAAAAACATGTCGCAGGCCGCAAGCGATGACACGTTCGCCCTGAAACTTTACCCGCTGATATTTCTTAGAAATATATGTATAGATCATGTATCAACCCCTTTGATTGTCGGCGTATGCCAAGCGGTGACCCTTCTTAAAATTTGATTATCTTAGATTTTCAGAGAACTGATTGTCGGCGCTCGGATCCAAGCGGCCCTTCTTAGAATTTGATTATATTTCTTAGAAATATACAGATAACGTATAAGGAGAAGAAACGCAACCCCCCCCCCCTTCCCCTGATTGTCGGCAGCCCTTTTGTAATAGATATTGTTTATCTTTTGTTTATAAACATAAACGTATGAGGAGAAGAAACGCAACTCCCCCCCCCCCTGATTGTCGGCAGCCCTTTGTAATAGATATTGTTTATCTTTTGTTTATAAACATAAACGTATGAGGAGAAGAAACGCAACCCCCCCCCCCCCCCCGATTGTCGGCAGCCCTTTTGTAATAGATATTGTTTATCTTTTGTTTATAAACATAGATAAGCTTATCTGCTGATAAGACCCCCCCGCCCGCGTGACGTCATACCCCCTCGCCCCCGAATACCCCCCCGCCCCGCACCCCCCTCAGAGGACCTGGTCTAGAACCCCCCTAGTATACCTACTTACATGCCGCTATCTTCGATTAGTATTATTTATATCGTAGCATTGGATGTGACGGAAAGATATATATTTTTTTATTTTTATGATGACAACGTTTAAAATAATTAATTAAAGTGCGAAAAATTTTCATTTGCAAGGATTTGACGATAATTCTTCTATAGGTTACAGCATTTGCGTAAGCGTTATTTAGAAAATATTTCAATCCGTTAGTAATGTTATAATCAGCATTGAGAGTTAACGATCGTTAGAATTTTTCTTATAGAATTTAGCAAGAATAATATCGTTCTCTATTTCCTCAGAATATGGAGAATTGTTAAAATGAAAATTAGGAATTGCTACGGTCCCTCAAGTCACAGCGATATGATTCATGATTTTTTATCATGATTCATGATCAGATACACGAGTTTCATCATCATCTTGTTCTAATTCTGTAATCGGCGTTTCTGTAGTATTGTCTATGTGTAATTTTTAAAATTTTAACTTAATATGATAATATATTTTTAAAAATATTATTAAATTGTTATATCCCTCAAAGATATAATTATTAAGAAATAACTTCTCGCGTTACATCCGCTTGACGACGGACACTGACCGCGTAAAAACGCATACGATGCGAGATATACGCGGAACCGAAATTGCTCAACGCGCAAGCAAAGTAGAAGGACTTTGAATCTGCTTCGCTTGCACTTGGATCCTTGACCGAGGGGGCCTGTTGCCAGGCACCCCTTCCGATCAAGGAAATCCCAAAAAGCAATATTATAAAAGCGAAGCAGGAGACGCGCCGCTCAGTCGTAAAGTCACTCTCGCGTCGTTAGTAAAACGACCTCGCTAGCCGCGTGCGATATATAACATCCCTTCGCAGTCGCGACCGATACGCGAAGTTATAGTGAAACAGTGCCGTCAACCCGATATACTCACAAGTGTAAAAGTGGTAAAATAAATAAAAGACAACAACCCGAAATACGTTCCGACGCCCCGGATCCTCATCCTAATTTGGCGCGACCCCGTGTGTCTCACCCGAGACACACAACAAAATATTTTGAATTTTAATTTGAAAGTATTTTAGGTAATTTAATAATTCTTTAAAGATATACATAATAAAAAATAAAAATATACAGGGTTTGTCCGGAAAGTAATGCGTCGAATTTTTTTAAAAAAGAATTTATTGATCGCATAGGTAAAACAACTTAAAATTGTTCGAAGTATGACCCTTCTGCGTCAATACATTTTTGCCAACGCGATTTCCATGCGTCATAAGATTTCTGGAACTCCTTGACTGGGATGCTGTTCAGGGAGGCCGTCGAAGTAGCTTGTACGTTGTCAACCGACTCGAGCTGTTGTCCTTTGAGCTCCCTTTTCAGCCGAGGAAATAAAAAAAAGTCCGCCGGGGCCAAGTCGGGACTGTAGGGCGGCTGCGGCACCGTTGCCACACCGATCCGGGTCAGGTAGGCCGTAATAACAAACTTTATCGCATAGCGTTGCTCTATCGTTCTCTCCATCACAAGTTCGACGCGACCACTAAGCAGAGGTTCACAGAATAAGCCGTCCTAACCCTCCAAGCGCATGGAAACAATTGAGCGACCTACCGTTGGAAAGCTAAGGGTACCCCCCTTCCTCCCCAACCGGTCCCATCGCTCTGCGATGTATAGTCGCGTCACAAAAAAATGCGACGCATTACTTTCCGGACAAACCCTGTAATACCTGAATTTCTGTAGCCCTCAGGCTCAAGTACAATATTATATCATTAACTGATGTCAGTAATTGATCACCTTCAAACCATTTGAAATCGTATATTCCGTCCTTTTCTTCCCAGCCACATTCCTTTGGAGACAATTTCGTGGGACATCAGAGATGCGCATTTCTCCTAACATTTGTAATATACGCTGTTCTTTTAAAATGTTGGCGCAGTTCACACTCACATGGTGGCAAAATACCATAGATGTATCGAAATTTTTGGTACTAATGCGAAAGAGTTCTTCATTATCGTGAAATTTATAAGCTTTGTAAATATATGTAGTCGTGTTTCATTAATCTTATTAATTTCTTTACTTTCATAAATTTTACATATAAATTCTTCTAGAACATCAAATACTGAGCTTTCACAGTTTGGAAAATTTCCTACATCTATACAAGTGCTTGTATAAATGTATCAGAGCCTTGCAGTAAGTTAAATGGACGTTTTTTTTTCCTTTTTGGAAAAACGCAGAATTGAAATCGCATCCTGTTAATGCATGGAAGGCAGAGAAATGCATTAATTATCTCCCAAGTTTTTGTGCAATTCTGTTACATTTATATGTCTTTGTGTATTTCCTATACCAACGTCTATCAAAATTTTAACTCCTGCTTTAACAAACTGCATGTTGTCCAGCATGATCACTAAAATATCTGTGTCAGAACATCTTATCAAAATATTTGCTTCGTGAACAATTTGACACACATGATAAATTATTTTAGTGTCAACTTCTTTATGTTCTAGGCACGATAAATCTTCATCTACAGTTCTGACAATTTCTCCATTAATTACTTCGAATTTATAGCAACTATCATAGTTGACATAAACAATTTTATTGCCAATGAAGTGCTATTTCATTGACAGTCCATCTATTTACAAGAAATTGCACCAAAGCATGTTTTTAATATTTTTCAGAAATATAAGAACGACTATGAGAGCTAAATGCGGATGTATGTGCATGAAGACAGCGAAAATTTAATTTTTCGCTGTCTTATACATGTGCACGAAGCAACGAAATTTGCTTAGCAATTGCTAAGACTTTTTAAGGAAGAATCTCGTATTTGAGATTGAGATCTAACTTCCTAAAATCCCCTTTATCCCCCTAGAGTGATCCGCGTTTAACTCTCATAGCCATTCTTATATTTCAGTTATTATTTAATATAGAAGAGCTGTTCAGTATCGTTGTTAATATTTTTCAGCTCTACTAAAAAATTCGAGGGACGTTTGCTTTGGTCCAGTAATGTAAAAATACCGACCTTATCTTGCTCCCTTCAACTGATGCTTGTTATCCTTAATTAACGAAGAAAAATATCTGTCAAACGTTATAATAATAATGTGTGCCTGGTTTGACGTAAATATTTGCAAAATTGTTTTGATATATAGGTTTCCAAACGTAAGGGTCACCTCTTTCATTAAATGAAATATAAAAAATACATCAAAAACTATTACAACCACGTTTTGCGGTGGCTCACTGTTGATTTCACACTTAAGTAATTTCAATAGCGCTAACTTATCCGTTTTACATATTGTTCCATCTATATGGCAAAGAGATAACGCAACAGGTGTTAAGGGATAAGGTGAAGATTTTCCATACTTGCCTTAAAGAATTTCTTTTTCATACTTTTCATATTTATCGAAAAATTCTATTAAATCATTGCGTTCTATTGTGGAAATCACTAATCGTTGTCTTCTAAATGCCTGTAGATATTGTTGCATTTCAGCACTTACTTATATTCTTTGCAGTCATAAAACTTTCAAAATGCAAAATTTGTATTACTAATGATACTATGGGATGCAGTCGTTTACCTCTGATAAAATGTTTACCCATTTTAAAACCGTTAACGGATTCACTTGCTAACATTTCCGTATCTATCATTATATTATTTATTTCACAATTATCGATTTTACCAACAGCTTTAAAATAAGTCATCACTCATTACGTAAAACGCTCCTAAATATATAAACAAATTATCAAATTGCGGCTTATCTGTACATTGTATTTGTAGCGCTACTATCGCTAAGTCATACGTGACTTGCATATATGTATATGGTATATATCGCCATATTCCTCAGCGACTTTTTTACATTGAAGTATAATTTCTCTCACAACACTTGTATTCGTCGGTGATAAATTAATTGTGGTTAAATAAGAAATTTTTTGCTTACTAGATGTATCACTATAAATTAAACTGTTAAATCCCATCCACATGTATTTGATATTTTAAAAGCGTGAAAAAGCATACAAAATTAATTTGCTGCAATGATTTTATTTTTGCTGGAACAGAAGAATGCGCTGGAAAATCAAGAGGCAGTAAATTATTTATTAACTTTGACTTTTTCGAATATGATTGCAATTTGGGAGTAATTGCATCGAAAGTTCTTCTCTTTCTCGAATTTACTTTTGATGCAGGAAGCTGCATCATAATTTTCATTATTCTGAGTACTTGATTACATGAATATTTGATTATATGCGCAGCATTGCTATCAAGATGTTGAAATATGATACTCACGGTATCATGCATGCAAAGTAGCTTTACCACTAAGTGTCGACAAATCGGTCGAAATCAATGTATGTTAAATATGTTAAAAAAGTAAAAATATACCTAGTGCAGTTTGAGTTTCAATCTTTTTGGAGAAAGGAGCTAACCCATTATTTCGCAAAATTCGCAAATAGTGTATTTATCATACAGTTTACCTTTGGCATTACATTCCTTGTTAAACAATTTCTTGTACGGCACATAATATATTTCCTGAAAAAAGTATCAAGAACAGTTTCTAACTTGCAGCAATAAGGCAAAATTTATGTACACAAAAAAAAACCTCAATCTCTCCTAGAATACACTGTGATATTTGTTCAGCCAATTCTTAAAATCGTTTTTAATGTATCCTAAAAATAAAAATCAAATATAATCGATTAAACCAAAAATTAATAACATTGACAAGTATTATTTTATTTTTTATATTTATTATAATCATATTTATTGAACTTGCCTCATAACAGAATATTTTGTAAGTTCATATTTTATAATAGCTGTACACAGTTTAGCTCTTGCTGCATTCTTCTTTTCACGATTAGATTTATCTAACAAAACATTATATGCAGCTTTCGCATCCAGATCTGTTTCAATGATTTTGAGAATATCCTAATTACACAAAGAATTAAAAAAGTTACTTGGATTGAGTAACAAACTAATTATATTAAAGAATATTAAAATATATTAATAAGACAAATAATTTTAATATTATAATTAGTTTTATAATTAATTTATAATTACTTTTTTTTATAAAAATGCAATTATTCAGATTAAAGAAAACGAAAATGAATATCTTTATAATAACTAAATAAAAAATGTAATATACTGTGTTCAAAACGCATAAGAAAACATTATCCGCATAATAAAATATTATATTCGAATAGAATACTTTAGAATATTCTAGACCAATCGATATTTTCAGCAAATCGTTTTTATATGTTTTTTGAGGAGAAAACACCGCGACATAAATCAATCTGTTTCGGAAAAAAACCTCTCAAAATATCAACAATTAACGGTATCACAACCGTTCCGCCGAATAATTATTTTTCAATGAGCATGCGCGGCTTATCACGGGCGCCTCGTTTCACCAATAATTATCGCGATCGCCCGCTCGCGCATGCTTTCTTCCAGCCGTCGTTCCGTTAATTTTGACAGCGGCCAATTACGCGTAATGCGCTCAGGTCACCTCGCGCAATGTTTGAAATCCGCAAAACTATTGGCGCTTCACGCGAAGGTGGGCTCCATCCTAAAAATTATAAAAGAGGAGCTCACACCCGGCTTACCAGCCTTATCGCTTTTCCGCCGTGAACCGCATAACGCAAACCGCATACTTGTTAAACCGCTAAAATTTCGTTGACGACCGCCGCTTATTCCACACTTTGATTTTGATTACGTTCTCTTCTGTGAAATAATTAACATTTGTCATAAGTTGTTAAAGTGTATTTTGTCATTAAACCTTTGTTGAAATTAAACTCTTTAATACAAAAAAGGTGACTCATCCTTTGTGTTGCGCGATCCTCTCTCTCGCAGCGCGTTTGTGAACAACTGAACAAGACAATATTGAAATATTTTAAAATAAAATATTAATTAATATTTGTCATATTTACATTTGTTGTTTCTTTTTCCTTACACGTAGACGCAGGCTCATTAGGCTGAATATGGTCTTTTTGAATTTTTTCTTGCAAGCTATTAGAAGGAATATTTTCATCAGTAACATCACAGACTGGAGTGTTTAGAACGTACTGGGATGAATTATTTTCCTCAAAGTTTGACATAATAATAGTTTTAATCTGATCTTCATCAAAAGATAGAGTTTGTGCAATATTATTTGTATCTAAAGATGTTAGGTTTTGTGCAATAGGTTCAACATTATCATTTAAAGATAGAATTTGTGGAAGTAAAGTAACCTAAAAAGAATTAAAATAAAAAGAGTAGATATAACATATTATGTTTATCTTTCTGATAAAAAATATAAGCTTATCAATACAATCTGACATAATCAAGCAACATTACAAATGTTTGTATCATTTTAAATGCAAAATTACATGAATTAATAAAGATAAAGAAACAAAATCATATATACATATAAATAAAATATATAAATAATTGTATTTATAAAAATTTATATTATATATATCTTAAATAATTTTAATGTAAATATATTTTTTAATATTTAAATGCAAATATACACAAATGCAAATTCACAAATCAATTGACAAATAATGAATAAACATTTTAAATATATTTCAAAATTAGACAAAATCGACTACTTCTTGCATTGTCATTATATCATTTGGAAATAATATTAATATTTGTGTACTTACATCAAGTGTAATAATCTTATGAGCTTTTAGTTTTTTTAAAAATTTTATTCTAGGTCCTGTTTTGGGTAAAAGTGACATTAAATCTTTTGCTTCTAAGCAAATTAGCGCATCATATAGTCGATTTCCTGTTCTAAAAAAATTTCACATATATCACAGATAATATAATAATAACAATAATATACAAAAATTACAAAGAAATATAAGTAGAAATCCAAATTAATTATATCACTAACCTTTAAAAACGTCGATATATCGATATATTTTAAAAAAACTAAGATTAAGTATGTGAGTTCGACGCACGTGCTTTATTCTTTGTTTCGTGTCGTGCGCGCTTATTCTCTAAGGAATAATTTTGTGTTGTAGGTGCTTAAGAATAATTCTCGTTAAAAATAATTTTGTGTCGTGCGTGTTTATCCTGTTAAGATAAATGGCGGATGAAAAAACTTTATCTGTTCTACGTGAGTGGAATTTCGACAAATATATATATTTATATTTGTCGAAATAATATATATATTTGTCGAAATTCCACTCACGTAGAACAGATAAAGTTTTTTCATCCGCCATTTATCTTAACAGGATAAACACGCACGACACAAAATTATTTTTAACGAGAATTATTCTTAAGCACCTACAACACAAAATTATTCCTTAGAGAATAAGCGCGCACGACACAAAACAAAGAATAAAGCATGTGCGTCGAACTCACATACTTAATCTTAATATGCATCTAATAATTTTACCGGTCCGCTCAGGTCTACATGCCATCCGCGTATGCGCAGAAGATGCCGCACACAAGCTACGACCATGTACATATGCGCACACATACGCATCACTGATGCAGAGCGCTGCGATTAATGTTATTGTAACCCGAAGTAAATTTATTATAACCAGAAGTTTTATAGATCCAACAGGAAATATTCAATCAGATCCTTATAGTAAAGTCTACCAAACGGTATAGTTATACAGTTTCAAGTTCTGTTACGATAACCAAAAATTCTGCTTTATTTAACAAAAAAGCGCTCTATCAGAACAATTTTGTTAATATAAACGAAACCTTTTTCTCAGTGCACGCTTGTGCATAAATTTGATGATCGTAGAATATCTTCCGAACAAATATCCGACCAACTGCTAGAAGAAAAAGTTGCTTCAGTTTTCAACTCTTCTAGTACAGTATAGCTGCAGCAATGACCGTATTTCTTTAAAATGTTGACTATTTTTTGCTGTTTGTCAATCTTTTTAATGTCATACCCAGAGAAATATGTTTTAAAGGTTTAATTCAATCATTTAAAACAGCATATATGACATCTTGGGCAAATGAATTAGCTATTCTGTGGCACTGACTACTACGTTTATGTCGATAATTTGTATACTAGCTAATAATGTAGATTAAAATTTCATGAGCATATTTGGTACAGAACATTCTCTCTTAATCAAGTCATTAGCAGTCAATTTATTCGGTAATTTAGGTGATTTCATTATACGAATTTCCTTTCTTAAAATAAGTGCTGCTCCTGCAATAATATCTTTTTTCCAATTTTATTAAATCATTATCTTGTAATAAAACACCAGTATAGGGTTTTACGAATTTTTTTTTGTTTATTGTTATAATAGCAATTTTTTTGTTAAACGTATTTAATAGGTTATCTTCTAAATGACGCGTCGGAAAAACTCCAGAAGAAATTCCAAATCTACAAATTTATTCTACAAAATTGTAAAATAGCAATGCTTTTTATCAATGACATTTTGTTAATAAAAAAGCATATTTTGTTATAAGCTATGCTATGCATATCACGCTTTTTATGCTAATCTGTTTTTTCACACAATGCTGCATGATGTAATTTACATTTACTTTTATACGCTTTTTTACAATTATTGTGATAGTAAAGAAATCGCTTTTATAAAAATAAGTTTTCAATTCTTTGAATTAGATCTGTATTATTTAGTAGGATTGCATTAGATTGTATTTTTTCAATAGTTACATCTTTTTCACATATAACTTTTGAAGACGACCTTGATGTATTTTTCGTTCGTAAGTACAAAAAACACATTTGTTTACTTGTGTTCCTAATGCACATATTTCTACTTGTAAAGATCCTTCTTGTGGATCATCGCCTAATTGTGGTAAGATATCGCCAATCTCTTCTATTTCTATATTCTGAACACTGATTTCTCAGCTAAAAATTTTTTTATTTTAGTTAAATGTTAAAACTTGAAGATTTAAGAAACAGAAAAAAGTAAATATTCATTACAATATGAAAAAGGGGGGAGAGAGATAGAGAGAGAGAGAGAGAAAGAGAGAGAGAGAGAGAGAGAGAGAGAGAGAGAGAGAGAGAGAGAGAGAGAGAGAGAGAGAGAGAGAGAGAGAGAGAGAAATGCGGGAATCGGCTCTCGCCGACATTTGCACCAATCCCTTCGCGCCCCGCGCCATTTGCCATGTGCCGACCCAACCTTATGATCCTGCCCTACTCTACGCTCTATCACTGACTATTGATTTCTCGATTTCCTCGCGCCCCGCTTCACACGCCGTCCTCAGGGTGCGATCCCATAATACGAAAATTGACGTGCAGAACAGAGAATGCGTGAATTGAACAGCCAATTAGCGCTCTTCCATTTTTCTGTACCTTTTCCATATGCGTTTACGTGTATGCGTTGCGTTACTCTAGCTAACCTACAAAGTTAGAATTGAAAGTGTCCTTTGACGGGTTCAGACGTGTTTTGTCTGAAAATTTTTTTTCCTTTGTTCCATTATACAGCAATTTAGAACATCTTGTAACTTCTTTGTTTTAATAGCTTCTTGCAACATTAATAATTTGTTATCCATTTTTAAGCTTTGCTTCAAAATTCTAGACACATCAATAATAATGACGCATAATTTGATGTGCCCTGTACACATGATACGGAAAAAATTACCAAAAATGCGTCATAGGATTCAAAAACAATTTTTGTAATAATATAATTTTAAATTAAATTTATTTAATACTGTCGCAATAATATTTATTTCAACATTTTAAATATTATACTTGAATAAAATTAACAAATATGACTGTTTTGATGAAATACTTATTTTTTTAATTATGTATTTATTTCCGGAAACGCATCATTTTCATGTCTTTCACGCACCGTGTGCACAGGGCACAGAAAAACATGCGGGATAGAAAAATGCGGAAGAGCGCTGATTGGCTGTTCAATTCACGCATTCTCTGTTCCGCACGTCGATTTTCGTATGATGGAATCCCACCCTCACGCTCGCGATGTCACCCCTGGGATCCAGAACATCTGGATATTTAAAGACCATGTCCTTCAATTTTCTGCAGACCATACCACGCCACCCTGAGCCAGGCTACCTGACCCATTTTGTTATAGGGATTCGGCGACAGCTGCTAACGCGTACACCAATACGCCGAGAGAAGAGAGAGAGAGAGAGAGCATGTAAAAATGTTGGAAGAGCCGCGTCAATTTATTTAAAGTTTTATATACATGGTCATGTTTATTTCGATGTAAACAATTTCACAAAATAGAGGACAATAGAGGAAACTTTATTTTCCAAACTTATCAAAACGAGGGGGTAACCACTAGCTAAAATGTTGTCCCACAGATTACATGATTTCATTTGATTTCATGATTTCATCTAATTACAAACGATTTCATCTAATTATAAATGATTTCATCTGATTACAAATGATTTCATCTGATTGCAAATGGATTTTTTTCATTACATATGAAATCATTTCATAAAAGTAATGATTTCATCTGATTACACAATGCATTTTCGTGATTGCACATGTAATCATTTAGGATTTTATGTGACACAAAATTATAAATAGCATTTATCTTGAATTTGATCGCAATTTATAAATCGTTTAAAGTGGAGCTTAAGTAAATTCCAACCTATATTATGTATAAGAAGGACAAAGATTATGAAAAATAACATATAAAATAAAAAATAAGAGAGCATAAAAATAATGACAAACATGTTTTATTGCTTTACAACAAAAAATATACTTTATATATTCTACGAGTACTCATGTAATTTGTAAGTTTCATTATAAGTTATATAAAAATGAACCAAATATATATAAACATAAACCAAATTAAAAATACAAATGGCTATATGATATATAGCTTCTCAAAATAAAAAATAATATTATTTAAAACTTATCCTAAATTGTAAGTTGCAAGTTCCTGTGGAGAGAATAAATAAAATCCTTTGGCATCAATATTAGGAAAAGATAATTTACGTACAATATTTATTTTTTCTTCAACGATAGCCATTTCCACAGAAGCAGGCAAAAAATTCTTGACAACTTGCTTTTCGACTTGCTTATTTACCTGAAAAATAATTTTTGAAAATTGCAATTTTACATTATTTTAATTTAAGTTATCATTACTTTGTTAATATTAAAATAAAGTACTTTCAATGTACTTATTTATTTAGATTAAAAATTGGAATTATCCTCGTAATTATATATTTATTAAATTTTAATTAATTGTGTGGTTTATTTATTTACGTTTATTTGTGTAATTTTAATAATTAAGTATATACCAGTAATGTTTACATATTACATAAATTAGATACATATTTGAATTACATTATATACTTACTTTGATTTGGTTTTTCAACCATGTCATTATTAAAGCATAAATACTATCGTGCTCCGTGTTCAAATTAATATCGGATCCACTATTGATATGTTGCGAGGAACTCGGCGAGTCTTCATCTTGAGATTTACTTGCTTGATAAATTTTTCCGAGGTTTTTCCTTTTTTGACAGTTAGATTTTTTTAATTCGGGTGTGAAATACATTTTATCACAAGAGAGCTTGCTAGTAATAAAATTTTATATTTCACTGAGTAATATTTTATGTCCGGTTGGAATGCGGAACTCACTAGGACAGCAATAATATTTGTCGAAATAATTGTAGTAATTCTCGTCTTTTTTTATGAACTTGAACATTTCATTCCTGCCAAAAAGTTCCAACTCTTCAATATTTTCTGTTGATATATTCTGTATGGTGATGGGTGTGTCATATCCTTCAAATCGCAAGAAATTTTTTAAATATATGGGAATTTTCAGCCCCATTCCCGTCTCTATCATATGCCACATTGCGACATCCGCAGATGGCTCCTTCTCGGTCTGAACATCAATATTAACGTAGGTTTTTTCCTCGATGTTTTTGTTTATAATCTCCTCGTCTCGCTTATTCTCTTCCATTATATACTGATAAAGAATCACTGATAAAGAATATTTGCACTGAACACTGAACTTTCGACACGCACGTCTTTGTATAGATTATGAGATGTGTCAGCGAGGTTGATTACAGATTATAGAGGGAACATAAACAATAGAACAACAGCAGATAGCGGGAATAGACCGGCGCGGCGCGGCGCTAACCGTCGCGCCGACGCGACGGTTATAACACATTACTACGGAAAGTGCTTGTGCCACACATGATTTCATCACAGATTTCATAATGATTACACATGATTCCAATGATTACACGAAAATTCAAAATGATTTTTGCTGACTACATATGATTTCATTATGATTTCTAATGATTCCGCATGATTTCATTTGACTTTATCAATTACATCTGATTGCAAACGATTACACGGGATTTTATAAGGATTTCATAAGGATTTCATAATGATTTCGGGGACACTGTCCCACGATTACATTAAGTGGTTACCCCCTCGTATCAAAAGCACATTAATAATATAAAAATTTTAATGCTATATATATGAACATCAAAAAATTGTGTTTATAAATTAACCTACATATCCACGACAAGTATTGATGGTCGGGATAATGATGCACTTGTGGAGGAAGTCACTAGCTTCCTCAGATTTTCTATGTTTTTTATGACACTGCCGTGAAACGTCGATAACACATTGTATAATATCCTGAAAATCACTTAGCACTGTCGGCAATTGTACGTCTTTTCCTTCTAAATTATTCTCTTTCCTAATTTTTAAAATATCCGTACATTTTTGTAAAGTTTCTTATTTAAAAAGATTTATCTCATCGTATGTTTTATTGCAAAAAACGCAATAAATAATACTTCGGGCAGCCATAGCAACTATAACCTTCCAAATACACTGTAACGGCGCAAAGGTAATATATATATATATGTAATATGTATATGTATATATCATATGTTGATAGCTTTCGTTTGAACACTCTGCAGACTGGCTGACTGTGTTTATCTTCAATTTTATACAGTAGACTATTATTTAAAAAAAAGTTTACCTTTGCAGATATCGGTTATACCTGACAAATAGTCTTTGAAATAGTATTACGCAGTACGGTGCATATGCAACTCATCGCACTCGCCACGCTGCACTTTAAACTTAAAACAACGAACTGGCCAGTGATGATAATCTTTATTCTGCAGTTACGTTTCAACCCTCAACTTGAATTCTCTTCAGACTAAATACATAAAAATAATAAAATTAAAAATGGAAAGATTTTTTAATTGTACTTGTGGTTTACTTTCAGGTATTAATTATTTAAATTTGATCTTTGAGAATAACTGCCGTGTATCTCATATAATTTAAACGGTATTGTAACAACTATGTTTCATTATTTTTTTATTGATTGAAGTTATAAGCGTAACAATATTAATACTATTTGTTTTTTTTTAATATTTCCTTTTTTAATTTTATTGTTTTTATGTATTTAATCTGAAGAAAACCCAAGTTGAGGGTTGAAACGTAACTGCGGAATAGAGATTATCATCACTGGCCAATTCGTCGTTATTCATTCTCATCTTATTATTATATTTATGTTGCAGAAAACATATCAGTATCATTGCAGAAATATTACATAATATGGTTTGGGAGCGTTTAATCTCTGTAAGATATTTGTTGAATTGTGCTATATGATTCATGTAACATCAATTAAAATGTTTCATATACATCCAAAAAATATTACAATTGAGATGTTTCATATAGAACATAATTGAGATAAAAAATGTCTAGTCGTAATGATATTATTTAAATGTTTCTGCAATATACGCATTGAAATGTTTTTTAAACATTACATTTAAGTTCTTTAAATGTTTTAGAAATGTCGCAAATAGAACATCCTATATGTAACATAAAAGAGGTAGGACATGGTTACCGATATGTTTTATAGATGTTTCTGAAATATACTTGCAAACATCACACTGTTATAATGTGATGTTGCTGTAACGTTCCTTAAACGTAATTTTGTTTAGTGGGAATATACATTAAGACTATAACAAGGCTCTTCTACATTCAATATAAATACAATTGAGAAAGACCTTAAAAGCCAAAACGCGGATGTTAGTGTGTGTACTTCAACGAAAATTAAATTTTAATAATTTTTTGTTGAAATGAAATGATTGTGCACAGGCACGTATTTTTCTTAGCTACCAAGACTTATATAAAATGGATTAATCTCTAACTTGAGATTTTTAAATCCATAGATCCCCACTGCCCCTCTTAAAGAATTAAATAATTAAATGTGAGAGAAAAATATTAGATTCGGCGACTTTCGGATCTATATTTTTCTCTCGCATTTAATCATTTAATTCTTTAAGGGGGGCAGCGGGGGATTAACATCCGCGTTTCGGCTCTTAAGGTCTTTCTCAATTGTGATATAATAAAAGGCCAACTTAACGAGCTTATATGATATTAATTAAAAATTTTTTTTTATTAATTTACCTCATAATATACAAAAGATAAGATAAACGTTTCGACTGTACGACAGTCTTTTTCAATATCCTGCTAATATGTCAAAGAATTTAGTTTAGTCATATCGACCTTATTATAAATACAACATTTATGAGATTATCATATGACGAACGCAGTACAAAATTCATGTTTGTTGGCTTGAGTTAGAGCGTCAGATTTATGTATGTCATGCTGTTATATTATGTAACGACACTGTGAACAAATTAATATATCCGCTCAAATATTACATTTTAGATTTTTAATAAATAGTATTAACTTACTTTTTTGTCACGAACATAACACTTTTTTTAAAAAATTATTTCTTTTTACATAACATAATCACAATGTGTACTTTTTTAAAAAACAAATCGATATTGTATCTCACAATGTCGGCGCGCTGTATATATACCCAATTTTTAAGATGACGTAGACAATTTTTTTAAAATATCAAAATAAGAACCGTCAAGACGCTCGGTGTCCTTTTTTAGGTTGATACTGTTGTTTTCTTCTTTAATATATATCATTTCTGATATCAACCTTTTATAATAATTCTTTTCATAATCTAGGATTTTTGTGTCGTTCCAATTGAAATTGTGTGTAAATTTTACAATATGATCAGAAACCACCGAGTGCCTTGCAGAATCTAATCTAATATTATTTTTATGTTCATTTACTCTTGTACCTAATTGTCTTTTTGTCTGTCCTACATATGTAGCATCACAATTATTACACGATATCTTATATATGACCCCCGAATTATTTTGGAGCTTATCCCTGTCTTTTTGCGTTTTTATGACTCTGTTTAATTTCTTTAGACATCTGTATCCTACTGTTATATTTGATTTCTTTAATTCTGATGCTACTAGTTCCGAGATTCTTTCAATATATGATATCGCTATGAATTTTTTATTTTTGTCGTTATTTATGATTTCGTTATTTATATCTTGAGTCATTTCTTTGTTTAATCTATTAACAATAAGGAACTTCAGTCTATTATTGATTTCTGAGAAAATGAGATCAAGAGGATAACTATTGCTCAATAAAATCTCTATGATTAATGTTAAATTTTTAATATGAAAACGGGGATGTGATAATAATATTGACCGGTCTACTAAATTATATATTACACTTTTTTTTGTGGCATATAGGATGATTTGAATGATATGAGAGTGTTCTACCCGAAAATGTTTTTTTCTGAAACCAATCTATATATATTATGTTATTTATAATTTTGAGTGAGATATCTAAAAAACTTATGCTACGGTTATCCTCTCTTTCTATTGTGAATTTTAATCTATCGTGACAATCATTAAATTTTTCTACTAAATATGTGACTTGATCTTCCGGCAAGCAAACCAAGATATCATCGACGTAGCGATAGTAAAACCTTATATTAACATTTATAGTTTCAAGAATCCTAGTTTCTACATCTTGCATGACAATATCCGCAATAATTGGAGATAAAGGCGATCCCATAGGAGTTCCATGTATTTGTTTATAGATCGTTTCGTTGAATGTGAAGTACGTTGAAGTCAAAATGAATTTAATTACATTAACAAACTCATTTTTGTCTATTGATGTGTGGTTTTCAATGTAATGCCATCTATTATTTATGCTGTCTATTGCAAGGTCCAAAGGAACATTTGTGAACAACGATATCACATCCAAAGATACGATTGTTTCATTATTATTTAATTTAAGATCAGACAATGCGTTGCACAATTCAAAACTATTATTAACATGACTTTTCCCTTTGGGTAAACTTGTCACTAAAATGTTGTGTAAATATGCAGCTAAATGATGTAGTGCTGTATTGACCGACGATACTATTACTCTGAATGGAACATTTTCCTTGTGAATTTTGGGCAAGCCATATGCTTTAGGAAGCACTGAATCACTGGAACTTAAACAATAATAGTCTTTTTTTGTGATCCATTCATTTTTTAACATTGTTTTAAATTTTTATTAAGGTCTTTTTCTATTTTTATTATTGGATTGTTTTTGATTGTCATATAATTATCTTTGTCATTTAATAATTCTTCAACTTTGTCTATATAAAATTCTTTGGTCATCGCTACGGTCGTGTTTCCCTTGTCTGCTCTTGTGAAAATGATGCTGGGATTTTGTTTACAAAATGTCATGGTTTTTTTATACATAAAAGTAAGTTTGTCATTTATTATGTCTTTCCTAGTATTGTTGTTTAAAAAAACAAAGAACTGTGGAATAGCTATGTTTCTTATTGTCGTGAGATTAGTTATGTTATTCGAATTGCTTTCTATGTCTTTAATAAATTCATGGACAGCTGTTTTTTTATCAGTATTAATTGGAAGGCTAAAATCACTAATTGCAATAAATTTGTGACATCAGTTGGAATATCTACATCAGTCAAATTAATAAACCATTTATCATTGGTTTGTTCTAATGGATTAATAGTTCTGTTTATAAAATTTGTTGCGTTAATGTGGTTATTAATATATTTATTATTTTGAGAGTTTACACTATTTTTCTCTGAACAAGAAAAAACTATGGGTTTAATATTATTATAGTAATCCGATTCTTTTTTTTGCAATAACCAACAGAATTTTTTTTTATGTAAGTAATGTAAGTTTAAAATTTGTTTTTTGAATAATTTACTATGGTGGTTATAAATCTCTTGCCATACCTGGGATGGGATGTTGTTATTTAATCTTTGTGTAAAGTATCTTATGTTTTTGTTAAAATACCCTATTTGTCTGTGCAAGTCAAATATCTCTATGTTTAATATTTCCATTCTAAATTTATGCAACACACTGTCTAACCTTTTTTTTGATTTATAATGACACACGTTAATATTACTATAGAGATTTTATTGAGCAATAGTTATCCTCTTGATCTCATTTTCTCAGAAATCAATAATAGACTGAAGTTCCTTATTGTTAATAGATTAAACAAAGAAATGACTCAAGATATAAATAACGAAATCATAAATAACGACAAAAATAAAAAATTCATAGCGATATCATATATTGAAAGAATCTCGGAACTAGTAGCATCAGAATTAAAGAAATCAAATATAACAGTAGGATACAGATGACTAAAGAAATTAAACAGAGTCATAAAAACGCAAAAAGACAGGGATATGCTCCAAAATAATTCGGGGGTCATATATAAGATATCGTGTAATAATTGTGATGCTACATATGTAGGACAGACGAAAAGACAATTAGGTACAAGAGTAAATGAACATAAAAATAATATTAGATTAGATTCTGCAAGGCACTCGGTGGTTTCTGATCATATTGTAAAATTTACACACAATTTCAATTGGAACGACACAAAAATCCTAGATTATGAAAAGAATTATTATAAAAGGTTGATATCAGAAATGATATATATTAAAGAAGAAAACAACAGTATCAACCTAAAAAAGGACACCGAGCGTCTTGACGGTTCTTATTTTGATATTTTAAAAAAATTGTCTACGTCATCTTAAAAATTGGGTATATATACAGCGCGCCGACATTGTGAGATACAGATATCGATTTGTTTTTTAAAAAAGTACACATTGTGATCAGGAGACGCGGTAGTGTCTCCGGCCATGTTCAAACCCTAAAAGACCTTAAAAGACACTACAAGTCTCCTTATCCTGCACCATCAAAGTCCATTTTTTGGGGGTGTAGAACTACTAAAATATAAAAAATTTTGAATTGCACGTAACATAACCTGAAAGGCGGCATTGCCACGAGTAATTTGAGCCAAGAAAAAATAAAATCGGTCAAGCCGTTCCGGAGATACAAGCGGTCAAAAAGTGACGTTTTTCATGAAAAATTAAGAAACGTCGTCTTCTTCTTCTTCTTCTTCTTCTTCTTCTTCTTCTTCTTCTTCTTCTTCTCTGTCCGCGTCCGCTGACGTCATCAGGATTATATATATATATAAATCTCTTCTCACCTTTCACTCACACTTCCCTCAACTTCCACCCACCCCTTTTCCTCCCACATCCCGCCCCCACCCCCACCCCCACTCCCACCCCTCTTTTGCCCTAACTCACCCTCTTTCGTCCTATTTTTTCAGTCTTTTTGTTCTCTCTCACCCTCTGTTGTCCTCTTTCACCCTCTTTCATCCTCTTTCGTCCTCTTTCACCATCTTTCGCCTCTTTCACCCTCTTTCGTCCTCTTTCGTCCTCTTTCGTCCTTTTTCACCATCTGTCGCCTCTTTCACCCTCTTTCGTCCTCTCTCACCCTCTTTCATTCTCTCTCACTCTTTCATCCTCTTTCACTCTCTTTTGTCCTCTTTCACCCTCTTTCGCCCTCTTTCACCCTCTTTCGTCCTCTCACCCTCTTTCGTTCTCTTTCACCCTCTTTCGTCCTCTCTCACCCTCTTTCGTCCTCTTTCACCCTCTTTCGTCCTTTTTCACCATCTTTCGCCTCTTTCACCCTCCTTCGTCCTCTCTCACCCTTTTTCATTCTCTCTCACTCTTTCATCCTCTTTCACTCTTTTTCGTCCTCTTTCACCTTCTTTCGCCCTCTTTCACCCTCTTTCGTCCTCTTTCGTCCTCTCACCCTCTTTCACCCTCTTTCGTCCTCTCTCACCCTCTTTCGTCCTCTTTCACCCTATTTCGCCCTCTTTCACCCTCTTTCGTCCTCTTTCGTCCTCTTTCACCCTCTTTCGTCCTCTCTCACCCTTTTTCGACCTCTTTCACCCTCTTTCGTCCTCTTTCACTCTCCTTTGTCTTCTCTCACTCTCTTTCATTTTTTTTCACCCTATTTCATTCTCTTTCACCCTCTTTCGTCCTCTTTCACTCTCCTTCGTCCTCTCTCACCCTCTTTCATTCTGTCTCACCCTCTTTCATTCCCTCTCACCCTCTTTCGCCCTCTTTCACGCTCTTTCGTCCTCTTTCACCCTCTTTCGTCCTCTCTCACCCTTTTTCGACCTCTTTCACCCTCTTTCGTCCTCTTTCACTCTCCTTCGTCCTCTCACCCTCTTTTATTCTCTTTCACCCTCTTTCGTCCTCTCTCACTCTCTCTCACCTCTTTCACCCTCGTACGTCCTTTCTCACCCTCTTTCGTCCTCTTTCACCCTTTTTCGTCCTCTTTCACCCTCTTTCGCCCTCTTTCGTCCTCTTTCACCCTCTTTCGTAATCTCTCACCCTTTTTCATTCCCTCTCACCCTCTTTCACCCTGTTTCGTCGTCTTTCACCCTCTTTCATTCCCTCTCACCCTCTTTCGTCCTCTTTCACTTTCTTTCGTCCTCTCTAACTCTCTTTCATTCTTTCTCCCCCTTTTTAATTGCAATGAGTTTAAAAGTAACAATTTAATTTTAATATCATTAGAATATTATTTAGCAGCGCGCCCAGTTTTTTTAACTAAAATTTTATTATTTCTTTTTATTTTATATTAATTTTAAATTTGCATAAGTTTTTAAATTTTAATTTTTGACTTGGCATCTTGCATTTTAGAGCAGATAAATTTTCCAATTTTTGCTGTATCAAATAATTTTACTTTTTTTTTTAACTTTATCGGTGTGTACACACAAAACATTTCTTTGAGTAACATAATTTTATATTATTTAATTTTCTTTCTAAAATATTTATAGCTGATTTCATAAAAATTTTAGATCAGCTTTGACATAGCTTATACATCTTTTTTCGGACAATAATTTATAAATCGCTTTTTTTATTTACTCTTATTAAAAGTACATTTATTTTAGTAGTAATAAAAAACTACAAATTAAGTAGAATATAAAAGTGGCCTCCTCTGATATTATTAATGAAGAATAATCATGTTTCTCTTGTTACATAACATGTCAAAATATCAAAATTGATAATTTATATATGCCTCCTTAAATGTGTAATAGAGCATATTATAACTTCTACATACATTTCTAAATATAAGAATTAATATTTCAATGAGAAAAACTGCTGGTCAAAAATAAACTCTTCAAGTTTTTTTGCTTTACTCTAAATATAAGAATTAATATTTCAATGAGAAAAACTGCTGTTTAAAAATAAACTCTTCAAGTTTTTTTGCATTACTTACAATAAATTGATATACATCTCGTTCAAAGTCAACATTTGGTAAATCTGACATCATGTGAACTATCATCACTTTGAAGACTTTAAATATTCTGATGTATTCGTATATTATGTGATATATTTTTTTATATTATATATAATTACATATATGCAGTATTGGCTTCCGGTTCCGGTGAGAGTGTGAGTGACAGGTGTGTGAAAGCGTGGCAGGTATTTGTGAGGAAAGAGTGAGAAAAGGGGTGAGGAGAATAGGAGATAGGAGGTAAGAGGGCGTAGGAAAAAGAGGAGGATAGATTGAAAGGATAGGAGAAGGAAAAGGGGTAAGGAGTTAGGAAATAGAAAGCAGGAAAAGGGGAGACACGTGGACACGTAGACACGTGAAAAAAAGAGAGTAGGTGTAGAGAGCAGGTGCAGATAGAAAGATAGGGAATTCAATAAGGAATTCACTAGGGAATTCACTAGCGAGTTGGAGCGAATTAGAACATAGAGTAAGTGAATCAAAGAAAGAAAGCGATAAGAGAAAAATGAATAAGGAGGAAAAGAATGTTAGTGAAGAGAATAGTAGAGATAGGAGGATAGAGACTACTAGAGATAGGATGGTTGAGGAAGGGGGAAAGAGGGGAGATGAGGAGGAAGTAAAGAAGAAGGCAGGGAGGCCGAGAAGAGTAGATGAGTTAGCGAAAGAGAGGAGGAGCAGTATGGGATGTATAGAGGATTTCTTGAAAAGGAAAAGAGAAGAAGGGGGAGAGGAGGATAAGGATGAAGAGGAAAGAAGTCTGAGAAGGAGCAGAAAAACAGAAAGGCTGAACAGAGAAGTAGGGGGGATAGAAAAGGAGGAGTTAAAGAGGATGATGGAGGAGATAGGAGAGAAGATTACAGAGAAGTTGGGTGAGGAAATAAGAAAATTGAAGATTGAAATATGGAAAAAGGAGGGGGAATGGAGAGAAGAAAGAAAAGAAATGGAAAAAAAGATAGAAAGTCTGGAGGAAAGGGTGATAGAGTTGGAGGCAAGAATAGAGAAGAGAAGTAAAAAGGAAGAAAGAGAAAGAGAGGGGGGAGAAGGAGGGAGTAAAGGGTTAGGTGAGTCAATAATGGGGAAAATGAGAGACATAGGAAAGAAGTTAGAGTGGAAAGAGAGAGAAGAAAGAAGGAATAACATCGTGATAAGAAGAATAGAAGAAGGGAAGGAAGATGTAAAAGAAAGAGGAGAAAATAATGAAAGAAATAGGAGCGAAAACGGAAATAGAATGGATAAGAAGGTTGAAAGGAAAGGAGGGAAAGGAAGGAGAAATGGTGGTTGTAAGACTAGGCAGCAGAGAACAAAAGAGACAGGTAATGCAAAAAAAAGAGTCTGTTAAGAGGAAAGAGGGTGAGGATAGAGGACGACCTAACATAGGAGGAAAGAAAGATGAAATGGAGAATAATGGAAATTGCGGAGGAAGAAAAGAGGAAAGGGAACAAGGTGTGGACAAACTACGGTAGGATAAAAATCAATGATGTTTGGTGAAAATGGGAAGAGGAAGAAAGAGTGCTCAAGAACTGGAAAAGAGAAATTAGAGAAGGAATGGAGAAAATGGAGGTGGAAGAGGGGGGCATGAAGACAAGAATGGAGGAAAAAAAGGGATAGAAGAGGGGAGAAGAGAAGAAGGAAGGAAAGGAGAAGGGAAGAAGAGTAGTAAGAAGAGAAAGGAGGAGGGAGAAAGGGAGACGGAGATAGAAAGAAGAAAGGAGCAAGAGAGAAAGGAAAAAGGAGAAGTAAGAGAGGAATGGAAGATAGGTTTTTGGAATGTGGCAGGGTTGAAAAACAAGGAAGAAAAATTCTGGAAGGAAATAGAGGATTGGGAGGTAGTGGTGATGATGGAAACATGGATAGAGGAAAAGGGGTGGGAGGCGATTAAAAAGAGGTTACCGAAAGGATATAGATGGGAGAAGCAAGCAGCAAAAAAGAGAAAGAAGAAAGGAAGACCGATGGGGGGGAATGATCATGGGGGTAAAGGAGGAGAGGGGAAGGATAAAAGTATCGGGAAGGGGAGAAAAGGCGGAGGGAATAATGATGGCGGATTTAGAGGTAGGAAGAGAGAAGTGGAGGGTAATAGGTATATACATTAACGGGGACATGGAAAGGAAAATGGAGGAAATGAAGGAATGGATGGAAGAGAAAGAAGAAGACAAATGGACGATTTTAGGAGGAGATTTCAACGCAAGGACAGGTAGAAGGGGGGGAGTGATAGGAGGAGAGGAGGAAGAGGAAAGAAGATCGAAGGACAAGAAGGTAAATGAGGATGGGAGAAAGTTGATAAAAGAGCTAGAAGAAGTGGGATGGGGAATTTTTAACGGAGGGATTAGAGGGGATAGGGAGGGGGAGTACACATATACAGGAGGAAGAGGGGAATCGGTGATAGACTATGTGGTGGGAGAGGATAGAGTAAAGGAAAAGATAAAGAGAAGTGGGAGGTGGGAGATAACATAGAGTCGGACCATCACCCTTTGATTGTAACGTTAGAAAGAAGAGGAGGTGCTGAAAAGGGGGAAAGGAAGGAAGGAAAAGGAATAAGAAAAAAGGGGAGATGGACGAAGAGGGGAGGAGAAAGAATAAGAGAAGAAATAGAATGGGGAGAGGGGTGGAAAGAGGGAATGGAAGAGGAGCTAGAGGAAAAAATAGGAAGGATAGAAGAGGAATTGAGAGAAGGAGAAAAAGAGAGTGGAGAAGGAAAAAAGAAAGGGTGGTGGGATGAGAAATGTGAGGAGAAGAGGAAAGAAGTGAGGAGAAAGCTAAGGGAATGGAGGAAGAAAGGAGGAGGAGGAGAAGGATACAGAAAAGAAAGGGCAGAATATAAGCTAATGTGTAAAGGAAAAAAGGAGGAGGAGAGGATAAGATGGTACAAGGAAGCGATAGAGGCAAGAACGGAAGGAGAGGTATGGAAAATTATAAACAGGGAAAGGAAGAAGAGAGAAGGAGTGAATGAGGAGATAAAAGCGGAAGAGTGGAAGGAATATTTCATGGACTTATTGGGAGGGGTAGAGGTTAAAGTTGTAAGAGGAGGAAAAGAGAAAAGGGAGAGGGATGAGGAGCAGGAGATAAGCAGGGGGGAAGTAAAGAGGATATTGGGAAAATTGAAGAAAGGAAAAGCAGCGGGGGAGGATGGAATACCGAGTGAGGTATGGAAATATGGAGGAGAGAGGGTAGAAGAGTGGGTTTGGGAAATGTGCAACAGAGTCTGGAGAGGGGAAGGATGGCCGGAGAGGTGGAAAGAGGGGATAATAGTACCACTGTTAAAAAAGGGAACGGGGAATAGGGTGGAAAACTACAGAGGGGTGACTTTGATGCCAACGTTATATAAGGTGTATGTGGGGATTCTAACAGAAAGGTTAAAGGAGGAAATAGAGAGGGGGAATATGTTGCCGGAGAGTCAAACAAGCTTTAGGAAGGGAATGGGGGTGATTGACAGTATATATGTGCTAAACTACCTGATCAATAAAAAAGTGAAGAAGAAGGGAGGTAAGGTAGTAGCGGCCTTCATAGATCTGAAGGCGGCGTTTGACTCAGTGGATAGGGAGGTGTTAATGGAGGCGATAAGGAAGAGGGGGGTAAGAGAAGGGTTAAGTAGTAGGATAGAAGAGGTATACAAGGAAACGAGGAGTAAAGTAAGAGCGGGGAAGGAGGAAGGAGAAAACTTCTGGACGGCAAGGGGTGTGAGGCAAGGTTGTCCAATGAGCCCACACTTGTTCAATTTGTTGATAGCGGATATAGAGGAAGTGCTGAAAAAAGGAGGCTGGGGAGGAGTAAAGTTGGGAGGGGAAAAAGTGCACTGCTTGGCATATGCTGATGACATGGTGTTGTTGGCGAAGGAGGAGGAGGGGATGATACATATGTTGGGGAAAATGGAAAATTACATGGATAAAAAAAGGCTAGAGGTAAATGTGGATAAGACAAAAATAATGAGGTTTAGAAAGGGGGGAGGAAGAATGAAGAAAATGGAGTGGAGATGGAAAGGGAAAAAATTAGAGGAAGTGAAAGAGTTCAAGTATCTAGGATATAAGTTACAAAGGAATGGAGGACAGGAGGCGCAGGTGAGGGACAGAGTGAGGAAAGCAGGAGCGGTGATGAGACAAGTATGGGGTATGGGAAAGAGAAGATTTGCAGGAGACTGGATGAAAAGAGTATGGTTAATGGAAAGGTTGGTGGGAACGGTGATGGAGTATGGGGCGGAGATATGGGGGTGGAAGGAGAGGAGAGAAGTAGAGGCAATGCAGGAAAGATGGATTAGGTGGACGCTAGGAGTAGATTGGTGTACGCCGGGGTATATGGTAAGAGAAGAGATAGGAAAGGATAAATTCAGGATAAGAGCAGGAAGAAGAGCGATAGGGTATGAGAAAAAATTAGAGGAAGGAATGGGAGGAAGTTTAGCGAGGAAATGCTATGAGGCGATGAAGGAGAGGGTAAAGGAAGGAAAGGAGAAAACGGTGTGGGAGGAGGAGAGGGCAAAATTTTTTGAAGGAAGGGGGATAGAAGAGAGGGAGATGGAGGAAAAAAGAGAAAGGGGGGAGGAAGTATATGAGGGATGGGAGCAGAAGGACAGAGAAAGGCAAAAGGAGGAAAGATGGGAGAAGATAAGAGAGTCGAGATACAATAGATGGTATGGAGAATGGAAGGAGGAGGGGTTACCGGAATACTTGAGAAAGGGATGGGGGGAAAGCAGATGGAGAAGGATAGTGAGGTATAGAATGAACAATGAAATGAGGGGGGCGAGATACTGGGAAGAGGAGGGGAAAAGAAGATGCAGACTATGTGGGATGGAAGACGAAACTTGGGAACATGTAATAGGAGAATGTGGGGGAGAGGGAAATAAGGGAAACTGGTGGGAAAAAATGAGGGAAATACTGCAAGAAGGAGGAGAGGGAGAAGGATGGATGAGGGAATTAGAGAAAAAGAGGATGGAGGGGAGGGTGGAAGGGGAAGAGGAGGAAGGAGGTATGAGGGGAATGTGTGAAAGTATGAATGAGGTGTTGGGGAATGAATGGGGAACTGGAAGCCGAGGCGAAGCGAGAAATAGGTTAGGGACAGCTCTTTCTCTCTCTTAATTAGTAAATAGGTAGATTAAGTTAGAGATAAGATAATTGTAAGATAGATGTAAGAGTAGAATGTAAGAGTAGTCTATAAGTTAAGATTGTAAGAAATTTGTAAGGTTTGGGTACGCTCCTCAAAAGCGCCTTTAATCCCTGAGGGGGCAAATAAAGTATTGAATATATGCAGTATTGCATATCACATGTTTAGTATATCATAAACATATTCTTTTATAAATATATATTTATATAATGATATTTGCAACTTTTTGATATTTATTAAATACTTTTATTATGTTACGTTATCATTTTATTTATACTATTTTTTCATAATAATTTTCTGCAACGCTACCATTGTACTACATCTTTCATAAGTATATAAATAATTATTATTGGTAAAGATCGCTTCCTTATTTTATATCAATAATTATGCAGGTACTTATAAAAAAGGAATAGTAGGATGGTAGTGTAGCAAGAAAGTAATTATTTTTATAAAAGAAATAGTTTAAAATGATAACGTATCAATATTTATTTTATACCCCGCACGTCAATATTTATTATTTTTTTTACATAACCCCGCACGCTGCCAATATCGCGGAGCACTACTAACGCCGTCTGTTGTAAAACGTGCGAGATGGACAAAATTACCACTACATGCATCTTGCATGTGTTGTGTACGTGTGATATATGTGTGCGCATGTGTTGTATACGTGTGAATACGTGTATCGATTAAGTCTAGTATAAACTCGATTGCTTCTGCCGTTATTGAGGATTCAAAATATTATAAAGACTCAAATGTCCGACTCGCGTTAAGATATACGGTGTCTCGGCTATGCCCTTACCTGGTCGCGTTACACTACCGTGTCTCTTGATAGGGTTTTTATTTAAATAAAATGAAGAATGTATATATATGTATATTTATTTATGTATATATAATGTATGTATATGCTATTAGGCGTTTCGCCGTCCCCGTCCTCGTACGCCTTCTCGTCCGCCCCTCCTCGGCCTGTTGCCCCAATAATAATTCGGCGAGGACAGTTTCATGAGGAAGCGCATAAAGCGCTCCTCTTGGACGCGAAATCCGGCGCGTCTTCCTCTGTAAACTGTAATTAAAAAAGAAATTATTTTAGTAATTAGATAATATGGTATATTTAGGTATATCTAGGTATGGTATAAAATAATAAATGTATAATATGTTATAATAAAATGTTATAATAATATAAGGTTAATATTTATATAAAATATATAAATATTTTATTAATTAGAATATATTTAATAACTATTATAAATTTATTATAAATCATTTATTTAATTAATAATTAATTATTTATTAAAATAATAAAATATTTATATATAGAGAAATAGAGTATTAATTATTAATAAATTTTAATATATTATATATTAATAATTATTATCTTCCAATTTGTTGGACACAGTTTCAATTGGAGCGCTGTCAAACATTTGAAGGATTGGATTAAATTAAACAAGAGCCTGATTAGATTAAACTTGCGAATCAAATTTTTAAAAGATTGTTTAAATCAGAATGTTACACCGTCTCATCTTATATTTCTTTCTCGTTATGTTAATAATTTATATCATTATAAGTCTGCATTGAAACACAAATTTATTATTAAACGTACTATTAAAGACATTTTAAGAAATGAAATTTATGATGCTCATAGACAGAGGCACAAAGTTAGATTAGATATTTATGAAATCGTTCGTTACATCATGATAGATCTCCCAGTGTGTTATTGCGATGGGTTTTTCGGTGAGCAAAGCAGATCATTACATTATTTTTATAATAAGGAGCGGGTTCGACTGGATGATAAATTTAGATGGCTCTTAGATAAACAAAATAAATTCAATAATAGAAATATTCGTCCTATCCAATATTATTACACATGTACGAAAGAATTTTCTTCAAGGCCATGTGAGTCAGGGCCGTCTCAGTCTCTCAGCGTTTCCTTGAACCCGACTTCCTTTGTTTCTTTAAATCCTGATGTTGCTGACAAAAGAGATAAATGGTTTTTAAATTTATCATCCGTATCGATACCGGTTGAAATTCGAGATTTGTTGCGGTTAGGAGAGAACTTCTGTCTGCCAGTATTTGACAAAGATAAAACCACCATAGAGTTGTTGAAGAATGTAGAACAAAATATTTTTAAACTCCCTGTGGAAAAACGATCTGCAGTCAGAAATAGAGCCTTTCCCATAATAAATAAATTCCATATTTCCATGTCTGAAAAAGCTCACACAAAAAATAGTTTTTGTAAGGCTTACAAATTGACGGGTAAATTCATCCAAGACAATCCCGATATTTTATTTATGAAGGCGGATAAAGGTAACATCACGGTTGCGATGAACAGAGATATGTACATGGACAAAATGTGTGATTTGCTGGCTGACCGGGATACTTATACTGTTGTTAAAAAAGATCCGACTAGGAACCTAATTAATCAATTACACGGAATTTTAATGAGATGGAAAATGAAGAATTACATTTCTTCAACAACATATAAATCCCTGAACTGCACGGACGGGGTTCTACCGAGAGCGTATGGTCTGCCGAAGGTGCATAAACCGAATTGCCCTTTACGTGTCATCGTGTCATCTAGGAATACACCTCTTTATTACTTGGCAAAATTTTTACATAAGATAATATATAAGGCAATTCCGAAACCTGATTCGGCTATTTCTGATAGTTTCCAATTAGTGAACAAATTAAATGGTTTATGTGTGGATAGTGATGTGAAGCTAGTTTCACTAGATGTTGCATCATTGTTCACCAATGTACCATTGGATATGGCTATTGATAGTTTAATTAACAGATGGGGGTATATTGAAAAAGAGTGTATTATTCCACGAGATGAATTTTTATTGGCAATTCGTTTTATTATGAATTCAACTTATTTTATGTTTAATAATGTATGTTATCAACAGACTTTTGGCACGCCTATGGGTTCCCCCCTCTCACCGATCATTGCGGATATCACGTTGCAAGATTTGGAGAGTAGAGCGATTGCTGCGATTCCAATGTCATTTCCATTTTATTTTAGATATGTTGACGATATCGCGTTGGCGGCCCCACCCTCCATGCTTAAAATTGTTTTAAACACTTTCAATTCTTTCCATCCTAGATTGCAGTTCACCATGGAGGAGGGGGTTGACAACCGATTGAATTTTTTAGACGTCACCATTATTATAAATAATGGGAGCATTGAGTTTGATTTGTTTCATAAGCCGACGTATTCAGGCAGATATTTAAATTTTGAATCGCAGCATCCTCTCTGTCATAAAAAAGGCACCATTATCAGCCTCATTGATAGAGTTTTTTGGCTATCTCATCCGAAATTCCATAAAGGTAACTTTGAGTCTATGATTGGAGTTCTTTTGTCTAATAATTATCCTCTCAATTTGATATTTCAAACATTACAAGCGCGGTTAAAAAAGTTGTTCTTCCGCTACAATAATAAGTTGCATAACAATAGAGCAAATATATGCAATGACAAGATCCTTACGCAGAAAAAAGTTTCGTACTTTAATATTCCGTATATTAATAATGTATCGAAGAGAATTGAGGACATTACACGTGATTTGGATGTCATTCCATCCTATACAGCAATTAACAGTCTCCGTAAATTCATTAAAGTACACAAGGATAAGTTACCAAGGGAACTCCATAACAATGTAGTTTATAAAATTGATTGTATGGATTGTGATGCGTCGTACGTAGGGCAGACGGGTAGATTGTTGAAAACTAGGATGAAAGAACATCGCAACAACATAAAAAGAAACGCGTCACAATTATCAGTCATATCGGAACATAGATTATTGAACCATGAATTTAATTGGGAGGATGTAAAAGTCTTAGACGAGGAGCCTTTTTTAGGTAAACGTTTGATATCCGAAATGATCCACATAAAACGGCAGAGGAATAGTTTAAATTTACATAGCGACACTGATAAATTAAACGAGAATTTTGATCTGTTAATAGAAAAATTTACCAAAATCTAGCTTTGTGATTATACATAGCCGGGTTTTTTTATTAGACCTTTGACATGAGTGCCGATAAGTTTAAATTGTTTTTATTTTTATTTTCATATTTTATTTTTATATTTTTATATTTGTTTTTTGCGTATATATGTATCGACTGTGTCGAGGTAGAATACCGCACAGTCGTTAGAGTGATGTGTCACGTGTAGCATCGTCTTCTCTCTGTTTTTACTGTCGGGGTGAGTGTACTTCCCGGTTTTTAATTTTTAATTTTTGTGGATTTTTCTACGTTTAATCTATACTATGTTGATTAGTGTTGGTAAGGGAGTCACTGCTCTGCTTCCTTCCTGACGATGGTCACCGTTAGGGAGACGCTCCGACGGCCGGACGGTTTGAATAGGGAGGAGAATGATAATTAATTTATTTGCGGATTGTATGTATATGAGTTTTATAATTTTCTGTTTGTACCGATTATCTTTTATTTTTGTTTCTTTGTATTTTGCAGCTACTGAAGAAGACCCGAAGTGGGTCGAAACGTTTAGAATTTAATAAATGAGTTTGATTTGAGATCTCATTTTAATTTATTAATTTTGTGCATGTCGTCCGCACAGGCTCCGATTGCCGTTGAGATTTTATTTTTATTGTAACACAATAATTCGAGCCGAGATTAACTGTTTTTATATTAATAATTATTATAATATTTAAGAAAATATTTCTTAATTATTAATTATTTATATATATAAATATATATAATATTTATTTTTTAATCAATATATAATTTAAATGTTTATTAAATTTAATAAACATTTAAATTATATATTGATTAAAAAATAAATGAGTTAGATAAATATGAAAAATTAGTTAATGAGATAGTAAATGTAATATTTATTTTTTAATCAATATATAATTTAAATGTTTATTAAATTTAATAATTAATTGATACTTATCCTTATGATAATCTCATTATTCTTTGTGACATGATCTCAACATGAGAAAATTTAATTCTATATTAACACAGATGTTACCGTCAATTTCATCAACTTTAAACTTTCCTGACTGAAATTTGAATGCGAGATGAATACGAGATAGAATCGTACACCGCGTAACGGTTAAAGAAGAAATTAGCAATTAATGCATAACTGTGACGTATCGTTTATGTCAATAACGTAATGAATCTATAATTGTTATATAAAATTGTTATGTAATTTTGGCGTTACTTTATTATATATGTATTTATGTATTATGGTTAATGTAAATGTGTATACTCTAAAAGTTTCGTAAATACTACGTAATTTTAATGACATAATTGTAACGTTATGTTAAATACGTAACGTTTATGTATTTTGGTTAATGTAAATGTATATACTCTAAAAGTTTCGTAAATACTACGTAATTTTAATGACATAATTGTAACGTTATGTTAAATACGTAACATTTATATATTTTGGTTAATGTAAATGTGTATATCCTAAAAGTTTCGTAAATGCTACATAATTCTAATAACTAATTGCAACGTTATATTAAATACGTAACATTATTTTGTTGACATCAATGTATACATTCTGTAAAAACTTTATTATAATCATTACATACAGTATAATAACAAAATTGCGATATTTTTTTTATTTAATGTGACATCGTAATTTCGTTATTATAATTATATATAATAGTTATATAATAAGGTTTTTACAGAATATATACATTGATATCAACAAAATAATATTAATGTTACATATTTAACGTAACGTTACAATTATGTCATTAAAATTACGTAGTATTTACGAAACTTTTAAAGTATACACATTTATATTAACCAAAATATTATAATTATATATAATAGTTATAATAAGGTTTTTACAGAATATATACATTGATATCAACAAAATAATATTAGTGATACATATTTAACATAACGTTACAATTATGTCATTAAAATTACGTAGTATTTACGAAACTTTTAGAGTATACACATTTATATTAACCAAAATACATAAATGTTACATAACAAAGTAACACCAAAATTGCATAACAAATTCATTACGTTATTGACATAAATGATACGTTATTGTTTTGTTTCGCCGATCTATAACATAACATATACATATATAGATTATTATGTAATTGTTTCGTAAATGATCCCTTCGTGTTTACTGGGTATCAGAGATGGCAAAATATCAATTAAATTTTTTATAATTGAACAAAGAATATGAACAGATTTAATTAAAATATTTTTAATTGACGATTAATTTTAGAAAGATTAATTAGATTTCGTTACAATGACGATTGATATAAGCTAGATTAATCGAAGATCGTTTAATTAACAATTAATATGATCGAAGTCAATTAAAGATTATTTAATTGACAATTGTAAATTAGCTTGTATTAATTGTTAATCGATCGTTCTCCGATTAATTTCGTTTATATCAATTGTCAATTATGTTGTCATTTATGTATTTTGGTTAATATAAATGTGTATACTCTAAAAGTTTCGTAAATACTACGTAATTTTAATGACATAATTGTAACGTTATGTTAAATATGTAACATTAATATTATTTTGTTGATATCAATGTATATATTCTGTAAAAACCTTATTATAACTATTATATATAATTATAACATTTTGGTTAATATAAATGTGTATACTCTAAAAGTTTCGTAAATACTACGTAATTTTAATGACATAATTGTAACGTTATGTTAAATATGTAACATTAATATTATTTTGTTGATATCAATGTATATATTCTTTAAAAACCTTATTATAACTATTATATATAATTATAATATTTTGGTTAATATAAATGTGTATACTCTAAAAGTTTCGTAAATACTACGTAATTTTAATGACATAATTGTAACGTTATGTTAAATATGTAACATTAATATTATTTTGTTGATATCAATGTATATATTCTTTAAAAACCTTATTATAACTATTATATAATTATAATAACGAAATTGCGATGTCACATTAAATAAAAAAAATATCGCAATTTTGTTATTATACTGTATGTAATGATTATAATAAAGTTTTGACAGAATGTATACATTGATGTCAACAAAATAATGTTACGTATTTAATATAACGTTACAATTAGTTATTAGAATTATGTAGCATTTACGAAACTTTTAGAGTATACACATTTATATTAACCAAAATACATAAACGTTACGTATTTAACATAATGTTACAATTATGTCATTAAAATTACGTAGTATTTACGAAACTTTTAGAGTATACACATTTACATTAATCAAAATACATAAATACATATATAATAAAGTAACGCCAAAATTACATAACAATTTTATGTAACAATTATAGATTCATTACGTTATTGACATAAACGATACGTCACAGTTATGCAATAATTGCTAGTTTCTTCTTTAACCGTTACGCGGTGTACGATTCTCTATCTATCTCGCATTCAAATTTCAGTCAGGAAAGTTTGAAGTTGATGAAATTGACGGTAACATCTGTGTTAATATAGAATTAAATTTTCTCATGTAAGATCATGTCACAAAGAATAATGAGATTATCATAATGACAATTGATATAAACGAAATTATCGGAGAACGATCGATTAAAAATTAATACAAGCTAATTTAATTAAAAGTTTTTTAATTAACGATTAATATGAGTTAATTTTAATTAAAAGTACTTTAATTGACGATTGAAAAAAACAGATTCAATCGAAGACAATTCAGTTGACAATTGATTTGAGCAGAAACAATTAAAAAATATTTAATTGACGATTAAATATATCAAATTTAATGCGAATCTCTTCCATTAATAATTGACTTAAGAAAATCGATATAATTTCTCTATTTCCATTAATTAACAATGTGTAACGATTAATACAATTTAAATTTTAATCGAAGATGTTTGATTGATGATATTAAAATGACTGAATTTAAATAATATATATCTTTTCCTTGGTTCTAGCAAAGTTATTGTACGTAATAGTTACAATATAAATAATAAATAATTTACGTTTTTTAAACCATATTTTTATTGAGAACATTTTCAATTCATTATACATTTTATTATATTTAATTTAATTATATTTAATGTTAATATATATTTCTCGAATTTTTTCTCATTTGTTCTAAAATAATAAATGTATAATATGTTATATTAAAATGTGTTGTACTTATATACAATATATATTATAATTCAAAATTATTAATCAATAAATATTGCAGGAAGTTTGGTAATACAACGAAGTGTAACCATACAGTTTCCTTCTGGAGAACATTTCTGCAATCAACTAGGTAACCATTTCACAATGTTTTTACATATTACATTCAATTAGTAGTAAACCTGTTAATGGAAGATTCTTGAGATAATTGGGAGACGATTTTGCTTCTAACTATATTAATATATAAATTTATAAACTATATAGTTTTTTTCAAAAATTTTGATTTTTCTCAATATTTTATATACAAAATTTTTGAAACAAGATCGACGAAAAATTAATATTTTATGAGATACTTACGTTCATGCAAAATAATGTGTTAAAGATGTAAAATACCCTGTTAAATATTCTCTTTGTTATCAGGAGACGCGGTAGTGTCTCCGGCCATGTTCAAACCCTAAAAGACCTTAAAAGACACTACAAGTCTCCTTATCCTGCACCATCAAAGTCCCTTTTTTGGGGGTGTAGAACAACTAAAATATAAAAAATTTTGAATTGCACGTAATATAACCTGAAAGGCGGCAACGCCACGAGTAATTTGAGCCAAGAAAAAATAAAATCGGTCAAGCCGTTCTGGAGATACAAGCGGTCAAAAAGTGACGTTTTTCATGAAAAATGAAGTAACGCCGTCTTCTTCTTCTTCTTCTTCTTCTTCTTCTTCTCTGGTCGCGTATAAATTTGTTATAAACTTTAACTTAACAATCCCTCAATTAAAAACACCCACACACCCAACAACACACAACAAACACACAAACACAACCAACAAACAAACAAAAAACACACCAAAACACAAATCTTTTGACTTTTTAAACATATTTCGTCTCTCTTAAACTTTAGTAACTCTATAACATCTTTAAAACTATTTCGCAATATCTAAAACTATTAGTCATATTAACCTATTTAATATTTTAAAAATATTTACACTCTTCATTCCAATATAACAAATTAGTATCTTTACACTATTTAGTCCTCTTTAACCCTATTTAGTCATTTCAACACTATTTTGTCATAATCAACCTCTATTGTCATTCTCACATATTTAGTATATTTCAACCTCTTTATTACTATCAACCATATTTCATTATATTCAACCTATTTCAACACATGTTTAGTCTTCTTTAAAACATACTTAATTCCATCTCACCACATTTCGTCACTCTTTAACTCTTTTGTCATCTTCACTCTTTTCGAAATCTATAACAATATTTATTTTTTCACCTCTTTTACCCTACTTTCGTCTATTTAACTTCTTTCACTCTCTTTAGTTCTCATCTCACCCTCTTTCATTCTTTCTCACCCTCTTTCGCCCTCTCTCATCCTCTTTCGACCTCTTTCACACTCTTTCGTCCTCTCTCACCCTCTTTCGTCCTCTTTCACCCTCTTTCGTTCTCTCTCACCCTCTTTCGACCTCTTTCGTCCTCTTTCACCCTCTTTCGTCCTCTCTCACCCTCTCTCACCTCTTTCACCCTCGTACGTCCTTTCTCACCCTCTTTCGTTCTCTTTCACCCTCTTTCGCCTATCTCGTCTTCTCTTACTCTCATTCGTCCTCTCTCACCCTATCTCCAAAAAATCATAAAAATGAAAAGGTCAAGCCATGTTCAAAAGAAGATCCTCAAAAATTTAAACCTAGTCTGTACAATGAAAAATAATTACTCGTAATTCCAGAGTTCCAATTTGTTAATATCGAATAATGTATTTGTTTCAAGTAATGGCAGTAGAGTCAAATACATACCTACGTATATGCAGTTTTTGCTGTTAATTGTACTTGAACGAAAAAAATAATTAAATGATTTAAATATAGCACATTTTAAATCAAGAAACTTATATAATCGAACTCCGTTTAGGAAAAGGTAGAGCATTTCATTTGCCTCTGCCTTTACAAGAAACATTGGATAAGGTATGTCCTCCGGAAGATCCTATAAATTTGAATCACGAGTTACACATTCTCGTTCGAGGTATACCCAAGAAATCTAAAGTGGTTTGAGAAAATTTGGTAGATATTAATAAAATGTATAAGGCTTTACAATGGTTGAAAGAAAATAATCCTCATTACTCAAAAATTCGTCTTCCAGCGTCATCTGATGATCTATTAAAGGAAAAGTTGCAGGAAACAGAATATAGGATTGTCGATGAGGAAAGCGACAATGACAAAATAAATGAGGTGGTTGAGGAATTACCAGCATTGAATTTGTACAATGTACAGCAAAACAAAAATAATAATGATCAAACCGTTTTAAAATGTACGGCTTTTCTCACACAAATCACTGAACATTCGGATATTAACGATAAGTATACAATATACCCAATACACGCGAAAAAAATCGATAACGAATCTGCATTGATGCTTTATCAAATGGTGAAAATTGAAGATTTTCCAATGGATAATCGTTATAAATATCTGGATGTCATGTGTTTCCCTGATTTATATCCTGATGGTGTCAATGGACAACGAGAAAATAGAAACTTTGCATTGCCGGAATATTTATTTATTAGAACACGATTGATGTCGAAACATAGTAGATTCAGGTTGAATCTGCAGTATCTGTTCTTCCTTCTCAATGATGCTAACTACCGACAGTTGAAAAGTGGTATCTATTATACGATGATGGTTACTAACCCACGAGAGAGATACACTGCTGGTAGATACTTGAACGAATTGAAAGGTTACCAATTAGAATCGAATTTAATGAGTATTTTTGCAAAATTGAGAAATACGGATCAATTTTGGCGACAACCGTCCAATAATGTAAAATGCATGACTTTGCATTACGGTCCAGCGACGTGGTTTTTGACTTTGAGTCCTAGTGAATGGAAATGGTCCGATTTGGGTGAATATTTACGAGATATGAATCCCGATAAAGAGAAGTTAGGCATCAGCGAACTAATCGCATACGATCCTGTAAGTACTTCTAGATTCATGTGCATAAAATTCAAAGCCATGATTGATTTTATTTGTTCGTCCGATAATTCAATAGGAAAGGTTATTCATTACTTCTGGCGACTGGAATATCAACGTAGAAGTATCCAGCACATGCATTGTATGATTTGGATAAAAGATGCTCCAGTATTAGGAAAATCGCCGGATGAAGAAGCTGCTACGTTTATTCAAAAATACGTAACGTGTGAAATTCCAGATGAAAATGTTTCGCCAACGTTGTACGATACGGTAATAAGTGATCAGAATCATAAACATAACTCGTATTGCATGCGTACGAAAAAAACGGAAACTAATATATACAGAAAGTGTCGGTTCGATTTTCCTCGGCCAGTTACTGAGAATTTCGTTTTAAGAGACGTTATCACTTTGATAGTCGGTAGAAAAAATTTACGCAGTAAGAGCAGATTGTACGATCTTCCTCGCAAGAAGTCGGAAAGGTTTATAAATGATTATAATCCGTCTATCAAATTAGCCTGGAAGGGAAATATGGACATACAATTTATTAGAGAAAAATCAGAGTTTTTAAACTCATATTTAACAAAATACACGACAAAGTCGGAAAAATGCAATACAGACTTTAAAGTGATAGATTCGAATAAGTCCTTGGCATCGAAACTGTGGAATTTTGCAATGCGTTCATTAAATAACAGAGAATGCGGTGCTTTAGAAACTGCGGATACACTATTAGGGAATCCCTTGTACGGTACGGATAATGATACCGTGGTCAAATGGATCGATGTTAATGAGGTGAGAAATAGAAAAGTTAAAACATTTAATAAAATTTAAGCTCTTGATGAAAATTCTACGAATATTTACTGTTCGTCACTCATCGATGATTACTATCCAAATAGACCTCAGGAATTAGAATCATTGAATTTGTACGATTTTGCCAGATTCTGGGAAATTACGAAACAGATGTCAAATAATTACGAAGTCAAGTGTTACAAACTGGCATCGGGTTTATTTTTAAAAAAACGAAAAAAGGGTTATTTAATTAACCATTATCGATTTAATATAAAAACTGAGCCCGAAAAATACTTTTACTCGCTGCTTCTTCTGTTCAAACCATGGAGAGATTTGAGTGAACTCAAAGGTACATTCGAGACTTACACGGATGCCTTTAAGAATTCAGAGTCTGTTTTAACGAAGGCAATGAAATATCACGAAAGGCTCGAAGAAATACAGAAAGCTTTTGAGAACGTTGCTGAATTAATCGAGAAGCGCGAAAATGATCTGAAAACAGCAGACAGAGACAAATCCGATGACGATGAACTGGATTGTAATCCGATAGAAGCTGACGACGCGATGAAAGATCTGGAAGATTTTGATAAGATTGACGACCCGATTGATTTATCGCAAATGATGTCGCAATTGAACGAAGACCAGAAAAGAGTCTTTGATGGAGTATGCCAAGTTTTACAAGATAAGAATCAGATTCTGCGACTGTACGTAAGTGGCGAGGGTGGTACAGGGAAAAGTTTTCTAATTGAAACGATTAAACATTGGATCAGAATAAATTTGGAAAAAACGACTGCCATATCTGCTCCCACGGGTATCGCAGCATTCAATATCAATGGCTTGACAATCCATAGAATGTTTCAACTACCGGTTAGTCATGAATCTACACCAAAATATACGCAATTGTCAGACATGGTCTTGAAAACTTTGAGAGACAAATTAAAGAATGTCGAATTATTTATAATCGAAGGAATTACATGTAACAATGCAATGATGGATTTAGGAACGACTGTATTCAGTGATGGTCAAGCCTATGTAGGTTTGTCACGAGTAAGTAAATTGGAAGGCCTACATTTGATAAATTTCAATCCAGCATCAGTTAAAGCAAACTCGAGAGCCATTGTAGAATATAATCGACTGAGATCTATATTCAAATCTGAACTGCCACAAATCAATCCGTCCGAGAAAAAAGTTGTGAAAATGTACGATCGTCGATGGGATATCCCTAATATCATTGATGATATGCAGAATTATGATTGTGAGGAACCAGAAAGTATAGTTACGTGGAAAATATATGGCCTTTGCAATAACGATGCTGTTTCGTGTTACGCTAATGTAATATTACAATGTGCGTTTCATTGCGTACGTATTAGGCAACAAATACTGAAAAATAAAGCATCGAATGCATTGATTGATGCTATCTGCGCGTATGGTGAACGTAAATATTGCAACATTCAAGCGGTTAGAAGATCTGTCGGAAAACGCTTCGAAGAACGAACACAACAAGATGTTTCGGAATTTTTTACGGCTCTAATGTCGACGTATTCCGACATCAATGATGTATTAGAACTCGAATTAAAGCACGTAACATGTTGCTCGAATGTCAAATGTAATTACAATGTAACTAAGCTGAAAAGCAGTAGATTGTTAATATTACCTATACATTCGACATTAAAAAGAAAAAAAGGTGTCACTCTACAAAGTTTGATTAATGTAGAATTTTCTAAATGGGAAACGATAAACGGCAATTGTAACGAATGTAAGGGTACCGTGTTGAAAAAGAAAACCGTAATCGAATCAACTTTATCCGTCGTAGTAATACAGCTCAATTTATATACTTTTGTAAACGGTGCTTCTAAAAAAATTATCAACAATCGGATTACCGCCGTGCCGACGAGTAATATCACGATTAATAAAAAAAAGTTAATAAGCGCTATATTTCACGAAGGTGAAGAAATGAATCGTGGTCACTACACGTGTATGTTGAGAGCTGACACAAAATCGGAATGGTATTACTCTAATGATATGGAAGTGTTCAAGAAAAAATGGCCCAAAGGAGCACAAGGGGCATACATATTGTTCTTAGAACAGATTAAATAATGGCGCTGTATAAAGGCTGTTGTAAACGCTACATTAAAACATCAACTGTTCTAGCGCTGTATAAAAGTTGCCGTAAGCGCCAAAATAAAATATCGGCTGCTCTGGCGCTTTATAAAAGCTGCTGTAAGCGCTGCATTAAAACGAGTGCAATAAGTTTCTAATTTGACCTAGGCTTTATGACATTTCAAAAAGCATCATCAAGAAAAAAATTATCAGACAGAAATATGTATGTCGTGTTAAAATCGGAGAGACGAAGAAAAATATATGGTTGCGTTCTCACGAGAATGGGCGATGGAGGGGCCCATTCTTTATTTTCAATATTCATACAAGAATATAAATTCATTCTGTTGCAATTGAAATAAATGTGCAATGTATCGTTAAAAGTTATTACAATTATACAAACATTTACATATATGATTAAATAAAATATATATGTATACTATAATATAATTATATATTTTATATATGTACATATATACCATATATTTCAATTATTTTGAACTGTATTGCATAAATTGTTACTTATACAAAGTTATGTGATAAGAATCGAAAATACATATATTTGTGATACTTGAATTACTAGAAAGCTGCTCTATATATCTGTACTTTAAAAAGTAAGTGATATCCTAAAAAAATCATAAAAATGAAAAGGTCAGGCCATGTTCAAAAGAAGGTACTCAAAAATTTAAACGATCTAATAATAAATTATCACGAAAATTAACTGATATGTTATTCAAGGTGTCAGTTCAAAGTGAACATACGTAAAGTGTACAGGGTTTTTCCGGAAAGTAATGCGTCGCATTTTTTTGTGACGCGACTATACATCGCAGAGCGATGGGACCGGTTGGGGAGGAAGGGGGGTACCCTTAGCTTTCCAACGGTAGGTCGCTCAATTGTTTCCATGCGCTTGGAGGGTTAGGACGGCTTATTCTGTGAACCTCTGCTTAGTGGTCGCGTCGAACTTGTGATGGAGAGAACGATAGAGCAACGCTATGCGATAAAGTTTTGCGTGAAGCTGGACAAGACGCCGCTGGAAACTTTTGAAATGCTCAAGAAAGTTTGGCCCCGGCGGACTTTTTTTTATTTCCTCGGCTGAAAAGGGAGCTCAAAGGACAACAGCTCGAGTCGGTTGACAACGTACAAGCTACTTCGACGGCCTCCCTGAACAGCATCCCAGTCAAGGAGTTCCAGAAATCTTATGACGCATGGAAATCGCGTTGGCAAAAATGTATTGACGCAGAAGGGTATACTTCGAACAATTTTAAGTTGTTTTACCTATGCGATCAATAAATTCTTTTTTAAAAAAATGCGACGCATTACTTTCCGGACAAACCCTGTATATTATCTAAATTTAGTAATAATATATTACCATGAAAAGTAACTGTGATATTTTATTCAAGGTGCAAGTTCACATTGAATATACATACATATAAGTAAAACTGATTACAATTTGATTCTAGAAAATAAGTGCGATATGTTATTCTTAGTGCACAAAATATAATAGTCGTTTATAGAGATTTGATTTGAAATTCATACTAGCCCGTACAATGAAAAATAATTGCTCGTAATTCCAGAGTACCAATTTGTTAATGACTCAGAAAAATAACATGGCGGCCTGCTCTCAAAAAACTTTCGATGGGTAGAATAAATAATTGAAATAAGAGTTGTGAAAATTGTATAAATTAAAAACCTCCAATCTTTCTTTAGTAAAATTACGAATTTTTGTATCAACTTCCGATTTGTGTTATACCGTATTTTCAGGGAGTAAGTTATTGATCAGAAAACTTTGCCTTGTTGCTCGAAACGGGTGTATATTAAGTAAAATTTATAAATGTACAGTTCTCAGGTCAACTACAATAAAGCTATACGCTTAAAAAGTTTACTGATTATTTGTCGTAATATACAATAAAAAATTACATATTAATTATTCAAGATACAAGTGAGAAATAAATATCATTAAAATATACAAAAAAAATTTATCAATTTGACTCTGAAAAGTAAGTGACATGGTTCTCAAAGTGCAAGTCATTTGACTTACAATTTTCTTCAGAAACACAGAAGAAAAAGGTATTTGTATATAGTTTTGTATATTCACTTCGTTGTGTGTGTAGAGCTTTTAAAAATACGTTGAATCCTTATTCTAATCTAATCTTCTTCTAATGTAATACTTTTCGTATTTCAAATGTTGTAGTAATTATTCTGTAAGAGCTTCGACATTATTTCTAAATAAACATCGAGAAACATCATAGTTTTTTGAGAGCAGGCCGCCATGTTATTTTTCTGAGTCATTAACAAATTGGTACTCTGGAATTACGAGCAATTATTTTTCATTGTACGGGCTAGTATGAATTTCAAATCAAATCTCTATAAACGACTATTATATATTGTGCACTAAGAATAACATATCGCACTTATTTTCTAGAATCAAATTGTAATCAGTTTTACTTATATGTATGTATATTCAATGTGAACTTGCACCTTGAATAAAATATCACAGTTACTTTTCATGGTAATATATTATTACTAAATTTAGATAATATACACTTTACGTATGTTCACTTTGAACTGACACCTTGAATAACATATCAGTTACTTTTCGTGATAATTTATTATTAGATCGTTTAAATTTTTGAGTACCTTCTTTTGAACATGGCCTGACCTTTTCATTTTTATGATTTTTTTAGGATATCACTTACTTTTTAAAGTACAGATATATAGAGCAGCTTTCTAGTAATTCAAGTATCACAAATATATGTATTTTCGATTCTTATCACATAACTTTGTATAAGTAACAATTTATGCAATACAGTTCAAAATAATTGAAATATATGGTATATATGTACATATATAAAATATATAATTATATTATAGTATACATATATATTTTATTTAATCATATATGTAAATGTTTGTATAATTGTAATAACTTTTAACGATACATTGCACATTTATTTCAATTGCAACAGAATGAATTTATATTCTTGTATGAATATTGAAAATAAAGAATGGGCCCCTCCATCGCCCATTCTCGTGAGAACGCAACCATATATTTTTCTTCGTCTCTCCGATTTTAACACGACATACATATTTCTGTCTGATAATTTTTTTCTTGATGATGCTTTTTGAAATGTCATAAAGCCTAGGTCAAATTAGAAACTTATTGCACTCGTTTTAATGCAGCGCTTACAGCAGCTTTTATAAAGCGCCAGAGCAGCCGATATTTTATTTTGGCGCTTACGGCAACTTTTATACAGCGCTAGAACAGTTGATGTTTTAATGTAGCGTTTACAACAGCCTTTATACAGCGCCATTATTTAATCTGTTCTAAGAACAATATGTATGCCCCTTGTGCTCCTTTGGGCCATTTTTTCTTGAACACTTCCATATCATTAGAGTAATACCATTCCGATTTTGTGTTAGCTCTCAACATACACGTGTAGTGACCACGATTCATTTCTTCACCTTCGTGAAATATAGCGCTTATTAACTTTTTTTTATTAATCGTGATATTACTCGTCGGCACGGCGGTAATCCGATTGTTGATAATTTTTTTAGAAGCACCGTTTACAAAAGTATATAAATTGAGCTGTATTACTACGACGGATAAAGTTGATTCGATTACGGTTTTCTTTTTCAACACGGTGCCCTTACATTCGTTACAATTGCCGTTTATCGTTTCCCATTTAGAAAATTCTACATTAATCAAACTTTGTAGAGTGACACCTTTTTTCCTTTTTAATGTCGAATGTATAGGTAATATTAACAAACTACTGCTTTTCAGCTTAGTTACATTGTAATTACATTTGACATTCGAGCAACATGTTACGTGCTTTAATTCGAGTTTTAATGCATCATTGATGTCGGAATACGTCGACATTAGAGCCGTAAAAAATTCCGAAACATCTTGTTGTGTTCGTTCTTCGAAGCGTTTTCCGACAGATCTTCTAACCGCTTGAATGTTGCAATATTTACGTTCACCATACGCGCAGATAGCATCAATCAATGCATTCGATGCTTTATTTTTCAGTATTTGTTGCCTAATACGTACGCAATGAAACGCACATTGTAATATTACATTAGCGTAACACGAAACAGCATCGTTATTGCAAAGGCCATATATTTTCCACGTAACTATACTTTCTGGTTCCTCACAATCATAATTCTGCATATCATCAATGATATTAGGGATATCCCATCGACGATCGTACATTTTCACAACCTTTTTCTCGGACGGATTGATTTGTGGCAGTTCAGATTTGAATATAGATCTCAGTCGATTATATTCTACAATGGCTCTCGAGTTTGCTTTAACTGATGCTGGATTGAAATTTATCAAATGTAGGCCTTCCAATTTACTTACTCGTGACAAACCTACATAGGCTTGACCATCACTGAATACAGTCGTTCCTAAATCCATCATTGCATTGTTACATGTAATTCCTTCGATTATAAATAATTCGACATTCTTTAATTTGTCTCTCAAAGTTTTCAAGACCATGTCTGACAATTGCGTATATTTTGGTGTAGATTCATGACTAACCGGTAGTTGAAACATTCTATGGATTGTCAAGCCATTGATATTGAATGCTGCGATACCCGTGGGAGCAGATATGGCAGTCGTTTTTTCCAAATTTATTCTGATCCAATGTTTAATCGTTTCAATTAGAAAACTTTTCCCTGTACCACCCTCGCCACTTACGTACAGTCGCAGAATCTGATTCTTATCTTGTAAAACTTGGCATACTCCATCAAAGACTCTTTTCTGGTCTTCGTTCAATTGCGACATCATTTGCGATAAATCAATCGGGTCGTCAATCTTACCAAAATCTTCCAGATCTTTCATCGCGTCGTCAGCTTCTATCGGATTACAATCCAGTTCATCGTCATCGGATTTGTCTCTGTCTGCTGTTTTCAGATCATTTTCGCGCTTCTCGATTAATTCAGCAACGTTCTCAAAAGCTTTCTGTATTTCTTCGAGCCTTTCGTGATATTTCATTGCCTTCCTTAAAACAGACTCTGAATTCTTAAAGGCATCCGTGTAAGTCTCGAATGTACCTTTGAGTTCACTCAAATCTCTCCATGGTTTGAACAGAAGAAGCAGCGAGTAAAAGTATTTTTCGGGCTCAGTTTTTATATTAAATCGATAATGGTTAATTAAATAACCCTTTTTTCGTTTTTTTAAAAATAAACCCGATGCCAGTTTGTAACACTTGACTTCGTAATTATTTGACATCTGTTTTGTAATTTCCCAGAATCTGGCAAAATCGTACAAATTCAATGATTCTAATTCCTGAGGTCTATTTGGATAGTAATCATCGATGAGTGACGAACAGTAAATATTCGTAGAATTTTCATCAAGAGCTTAAATTTTATTAAATGTTTTAACTTTTCTATTTCTCACCTCATTAACATCGATCCATTTGACCACGGTATCATTATCCGTACCGTACAAGGGATTCCCTAATAGTGTATCCGCAGTTTCTAAAGCACCGCATTCTCTGTTATTTAATGAACGCATTGCAAAATTCCACAGTTTCGATGCCAAGGACTTATTCGAATCTATCACTTCAAAGTCTGTATTGCATTTTTCCGACTTTGTCGTGTATTTTGTTAAATATGAGTTTAAAAACTCTGATTTTTCTCTAATAAATTGTATGTCCATATTTCCCTCCCAGGCTAATTTGATAGACGGATTATAATCATTTATAAACCTTTCCGACTCCTTGCGAGGAAGATCGTACAATCTGCTCTTACTGCGTAAATTTTTTCTACCGACTATCGAAGTGATAACGTCTCTTAAAACGAAATTCTCAGTAACTGGCCGAGGAAAATCGAACCGACACTTTCTGTATATATTAGTTTCCGTTTTTTTCGTACGCATGCAATACGAGTTATGTTTATGATTCTGATCACTTATTACCGTATCGTACAACGTTGGCGAAACATTTTCATCTGGAATTTCACACGTTACGTATTTTTGAATAAACGTAGCAGCTTCTTCATCCGGCGATTTTCCTAATACTGGAGCATCTTTTATCCAAATTATACAATGCATGTGCTGGATACTTCTACGTTGATATTCCAGTCGCCAGAAGTAATGAATAACCTTTCCTATTGGATTATCGGACGAACAAATAAAATCAATCATGGCTTTGAATTTTATGCACATGAATCTAGAAGTACTTACAGGATCGTATGCGATTAGTTCGCTGATGCCTAACTTCTCTTTATCGGGATTCATATCTCGTAAATATTCACCCAAATCGGACCATTTCCATTCACTAGGACTCAAAGTCAAAAACCACGTCGCTGGACCGTAATGCAAAGTCATGCATTTTACATTATTGGACGGTTGTCGCCAAAATTGATCCGTATTTCTCAATTTTGCGAAAATACTCATTAAATTCGATTCTAATTGGTAACCTTTCAATTCGTTCAAGTATCTACCAGCAGTGTATCTCTCTCGTGGGTTAGTAACCATCATCGTATAATAGATACCACTTTTCAACTGTCGGTAGTTAGCATCATTGAGAAGGAAGAACAGATACTGCAGATTCAACCTGAATCTACTATGTTTCGACATCAATCGTGTTCTAATAAATAAATATTCCGGCAATGCAAAGTTTCTATCTTCTCGTTGTCCATTGACAGCATCAGGATATAAATCAGGGAAACACATGACATCCAGATATTTATAACGATTATTCATTGGAAAATCTTCAATTTTCACCATTTGATAAAGCTTCAATGCAGATTCGTTATCGATTCTTTTTGCGTGTATTGGATATATTGTATACTGATCGTTAATATCCGAATGTTCAGTGATTTGTGTGAGAAAAGCCGTACGTTTTAAAACGGTTTGATCATTATTATTTTTGTTTTGCTGTACATTGTACAAATTCAATGCTGGTAATTCCTCAACCACCTCATTTATTTCGTCATTGTCGCTTTCCTCATCGACAATCCTATATTCTGTTTCCTGCAACTTATCCTTTAATAGATCATTAGATGACGCTGGAAGACGAATTTTTGAGTAATGAGGATTATTTTCTTTCAACCATTGTAAAGCCTTATACATTTTATTAATATCTACCAAATTTTCCCAAACCACTTTAGATTTCTTGGGTATACCTCGAACGAGAATGTGCAACTCGTGATTCAAATTTATAGGATCTTCCGGAGGACATACCTTATCCAATGTTTCTTGTAAAGGCAGAGGCAAATGAAATGTTCTACCTTTTTCTAAACAGAGTTCGATTATATAAGTTTCTTGATTTAAAATGTGCTATATTTAAATCATTTAATTATTTTTTTCGTTCAAGTACAATTAACAGCAAAAACTGCATATACGTAGGTATGTATTTGACTCTACTGCCATTACTTGAAACAAATACATTATTCGATATTAACAAATTGGAACTCTGGAATTACGAGTAATTATTTTTCATTGTACAGACTAGGTTTAAATTTTTGAAGACCTTCTTTTGAACATGGCTTGACCTTTTCATTTTTATGATTTTTTGAAGATAGGGTGAGAGAGGACGAATGAGGGTAAGAGAAGACGAGATAGGCGAAAGAGGGTGAAAGAGAACAAAAGAGGGTGAGAAAGGACGTACGAGGGTGAAAGAGGTGAGAGAGGGTGAGAGAGGACGAAAGAGGGTGAAAGAGGACGAAAGAGGTCGAAAGAGGGTGAGAGAGAACGAAAGAGGGTGAAAGAGGACGAAAGAGGGTGAGAGAGGACGAAAGAGTGTGAAAGAAGTCGAAAGAGGATGAGAGAGGGCAAAAGAAAGTGAGAAAGAATGAAAGAGGGTGAGAGAGGACGAAAGAGAGTGAAAAAAGGTGAAAGAGGACGAAAGAGGGTGAGAAAGAATGAAAGAGGGTGAGAAAGAATGAAAGAGGGTGAGAGAGGACGAAAGAGAGTGAAAGAGGACGAAAGAGGGTGAAAGAGGACGAAAGAGGGTGAGAGGGAATGAAAGAGGGTGAGAGGGAATAAAAGAGGGTGAAAGAGGGTGAGAGAGAATGAAAGAGGGTGAGGAGAGGACGAAAGAGGGTGAGAGAGGACGAAAGAGGGTTGAAAGAGGACGAAAGGGGGTGAGAGGAAATGAAAGAGGGTGATGAAAGAGGGTGAGAGAGGACGAAAGAGAGTGAAAGAAGGTGAAAGAGGACGAAAGAGGGTAAAAGAGAGTGAGAAAGAATTAAAGAGGGTGAGAGAGGACGAAAGAGAGTGAAAGAGGACAAAAGAGGGTGAAAGAGGACGAAAGAGGGTGAGAGGGAATGAAAGAGGGTGAAAGAAGACGAAACAGGGTGAAAGAGGGTGAGAGAGAATGAAAGAGGGTGAGGAGAGGACAAAAGAGGGTGAGAGAGAATGAAAGAGGGTGAGGAGAGGACAAAAGAGGGTGAGAGAGAATGAAAGAGGGTGAAAGAGGACGAAAGAGGGTGAAAGAGGACAAAAGAGGGTGAGAGGGAATGAAAGAGGGTGAAAGAGGACGAAAGAGGGTGATGAAAGAGGGTGAGAAAGGACGAAAGAGGGTGAGGTAGGACGAAAGAGGGTGAAAGAGGACGAAAGAGGGTCAAAGAGGACGAAAGAGGGTGAAAGAGGACGAAAGGGGGTGAGAGGGAATGAAAGAGGGTGAAAGAGGGTGAGAGAGAATGAAAGAGAGTGAAAGAGGACGAAAGAGGGTGAGAGAAGGCGAAAGAGGGTGAAAGAGAGTGAGAGAGGACGAAAGAGGGTGAGAGAGGACGAAAGAGGGTGAAAGAGGCGAAAGAGGGGTGGGAATGGGGGTGGGAGTGGTGGTGGGGGTGGGCTGGAGTGGGGTGGGGGCGGGATGTGGGAGGGAAAGGGGTGGGTGGAAGTTGAGGGAGGTGTGAGTGAAAGGTGAGAAGAGATTTATACGCGGACAGAGAAGAAGAAGAAGAAGAAGAAGAAGAAGAAGAAGAAGACGACGTTACTTCATTTTTCATGAAAAACGTCACTTTTTGACCGCTTGTATCTCCAGAACGGCTTGACCGATTTTATTTTTTCTTGGCTCAAATTACTCGTGGCGATGCCGCCTTTCAGATTATATTACGTGCAATTCAAAATTTTTTATATTTTAGTAGTTCTACACCTTCAAAAAATGGACTTTGATGGTGCAGGATAAGGAGACTTGTAGTGTCTTTTAAGGTCTTTTAGGGTTTGACCATGGCCGGAGACACTACCGCGTCTCCTGATATATATATATATATATATATATATATATATATATATTAGGGATCATTAGAAGGCTCGCATATCATTAGGGGGGATTAGGGGATTAGGGATCATTAGGAGGCCGTATTTTTGAAAATCACGAATACGCGCGAAACGGAATTATATATATATATATATATATATATATATATATATATATATAATTCCTTTTCGCGCGTATTCGTGATTTTCAAAAATACGGCCTCCTAATGATCCTTAATCCCCTAATCCCCCCTAATGATATGCGAGCCTTCTAATGATCCCTAATCCCTCAATTCCACCTAATGATATATTTATTATTCCGACACTAAGGCCCGTTTCTACCAACCATTTTTAAGAACTTATTTGAAAAGAGACAATGATATAGTTTAACCGGAGATTAAAGTTAATCAATGTTGATAAAATTTGCTCTAAGTGCCTACTGCTTTCTTCCTCTCCTCCATAAATTTTTTCTGCGTTTTGAAAAATGTAGAAAGCTGGTTAAAAGTACTTTGTTCCATCTCGAGAGATATTAACTATACGCGACATTGAAAACAAAGGTAGCTGGTCAAAATAATCGTGTCATGCTCGACAAAAAAATTATTCATTTGTATAAACACGTATTTTTTATCAATTGTATTGGAAATTATTAATTTATTGTTTTAGATGAATTTTCGAAAAATTTTCCAAATTAGCTCGTACTTTTCTCATATACGTACAAATGTTGATTTTAATATCTTAATGTTTTCGTTACCTTTTTGTGAAAAGAAACAATATGCTTTGCTCTCTACCTTGGTCCTTGACAGAGAGAGAAAGCCGATTAAAGTACGACGAAAAGAAGTTCCTTGAGATTCAATGAATTCGTAGATCAGAGTGCCAGGTCAATTTTTAACATCATCGATATGTATAGAAATGCTGCCTTTTAGACACAAAATTTGTTGAAATATCCGAAATTTAGTGCAATTTTTTTATATTTCCGTGCGTTTATTTTTTATTTGAATCATTTGTAATTTTGCTGCAATTTTATCTCTCTCTTTCTCTCTCTCTCTCTCTCTCTATATATATATATTTATATATATATATATATATACTCTGCGTTTTGTCGTATATCTACTGTCGTAGAAAGCTGGTTAAAAGTACTTTGTTCGATCTCGAGGGATATTAATTATACGCCGTCAAAAACAGAGGTTGCTAGTCGAAATAATCATATCATGCTCGACAAAAGAAATGGTTCATTCGTATACACACGTTCTTTTTATCCATTGTGCTGCAAATTTTTATTTTATTGTTTTAAATAAATTTTTGAACAATTTTCCGAATTAGCGCATACTTTTCTCATAAACGTACAAACGTTGATTTCAATATCTTAATGTTTTTGCCACCTTTTTGTGAAAAATGAGCGCTATGAGCTATGCTCTCTACCTTGGTCCTTGACAGAAAGAGAAAACCGATTAAAGTACGACGAAAAGTTCTTTGATTCAATGAATTCGTAGATCGAATAATTAGGGTATGCAATGTAATATGTGTGCCAGGTCAATTTTTAACGTCATCGATATATACAGAAATGTTGTCTTTTGTATTCAAAATTGGTTAAAATATCCCAAATTAAGCGCAACTTTTTTTTACATTTCCACGCATTTATTTCTTATTTGTATCCTTTATAATTTTTCCTGTAATTCTCTCTCTTTCTCTCCCCCTCCCCCTCTCTCTCTCTCTCAGCGTGTGTGGGTGTGTACGCGGCTTAGATGGCTGTCGCCAAATCCCTATAACAAAACGGAGCCTGACTCGGGGTAGCATGGTATTAAAACTTTAATTTTCTGCGTGATACGCAAAAAATTAAATAAATATCTAGATGTTTTGAATCCCAGGGGTAGCATCGCGAGAAGAAGGACGGCGTAATAAGCGGGGCGCAAAGGGATCGCGAAATTAATAGTTAGTGATGGTGCGTATAGGATAGAGTGGGACCACAAGATTGGGTCGGGACGTGGCAAATGGCGCGGGGCGCTGGGCGCAAAGGGATTAGTAGAAATGCGAGAGCCGATTCCCGCACTTCTCCCCCCCCCCTCTTTCTCTCTCTCTCTATATATATATATATATATACATATATACAGGGTGTCCCATAATTCGCGAACCACCGCGAGTGGGCAGATAGAGCGTGTTAAACTGAATAGAAAAGTCCTGTATCATTTTGCGATATTCGCAATAATTATTGAGTTATTAACTAAAATATCTAAACAAATGAGCGGGTAGAAAGCGGTAGGCCGGACTCGGTGTGCATGTACCGCTTAGTATCAAAAGTATCATCTTACTTTTCGGCGCCACTACATTGGTCGCCGCTCGCTGCATGACGCCGCCTCTCGATCAAATAATGCTTTCTACCTGCTTATTCGTTTAGATATTTTAATAAATAACTCAATAATTATTGCAAATATCGCAAAATGATACAGGATTTTTGTATTTAGTTTAACACGCTCTATCTGCCCATTCGCGGTGGTTCGCGAATTATGGGACACCCTGTATATATACATACACATATATATATATATATATATATATATATTGCAACGTCTTTTCCTGTGCCGAAACGCCAAGTTCGGACAGGGGAGCGTTCAATTTAAAGATTCTCCAAGTTTAACTAATAAAACGGTAAAAATCGGTATCAGAAGAGTTAATTATTCGCCCTTAGGGGCGTCCATTAACTCACGGTAAAGTTGGGCGCCAGGCTGTAGCATTCATCATCCACACCTTTCATATACACTTTTATTACACCTTACACTTTTCACTGCACTTTTACACTTTTTACATCTTTATACATTTGTAATAACTTCAATTCATTAATATACATAATGTTTTTAAGAAAAATCAATATTTCCATAACAACACATTCATTCATTTATTTGTTACATATTAATTCTTTTTGTTCTTTCGCTTTATACTTTCAATGAATAAACATTACTTTTTTAAAAGATCTGGTGAATTTATTTATAAGTCGCTACAAGGCGCATGTGAACGCGCCACGATACTACTGTGAACGGTACTTAACGTCACTTCTCCAAATTTCATACAGAGTCGCGGGTCTATAGGAGTGATGGGTCTATGGTTGAGAGAGAGGTATAGAGAGACATACATGTGATGTTATAATTTGACAGATATATATATTTGACACTTAGGATTTACAATTTGACATCGGATACATACAATTGGATAATATAATTATGTAACAAACAGTAATATATAAACTAGCGGTAGGGAAACAAAAATATAATATAAAAATCTGCGAATATCGGTATTTCGGAATTGATCTACAAAATTCTTATTAATTATACAATATGAAACATCTTAGATAATTTTGCGACAATTGTATACGAACGGGATAAACAAAGACAAAATCGGTAAACGTTATGATGGTCTAACTTATTTTCGCGGGCACGCGGTATAGACAGAGGTCACAATACGATACTCCGAGACACGGCACGGTATGAAAAAAAAAGATAACAACTAGATGACGGAAATGTCGTGACTCTTTCGCACGACTCTCTCGCCGAGTCGAAAACAATGAAATAGTTAACAAACTCGCGGAGACGGCTACACGCAAATTCCGAAAATCTAATAATCGAGCCTATAAAAAAACGTGACTCTGAATATCTCGGTAACCCGAATTTATAATAATTACTCTCGAGACGATGGACTGTCGGCGGCACTTTTCGGAGAGGGCTCGGCTCGCGAAACGCAAAGTCGGCTGGCCCCGCGATACGATACTCCAAAAACAAAAAGAGAGAGTCCGCTCTTTCACACACAAAACGATACGAAAAATGAGAGAGTGCGGTACTCACGGTAATTACGATACACGATCAATATCTACGGTACCAACCAACACGGATCTACGACTACTCGAGAGGCGGCTTACAGTTTCTGGTGACGAACTCTGGTCCTCGCACGTGTGGAAGTTCCGGAGGCACCCTCTCTGGCCTAAGGCACACCGAACAGTGGAGAGCCGGGCCTCGCGCGTCTCGGTACCTTCTTTTTCGCGCCGATCTCTTGCGCATTCCCTCGATGATAGGGTCGATGGCGGGGGCCCTAAGGTCTCCCCCCGCCTCCCCCTTTAGCTGAGGTAATTCTCACGCCGGTAACGTATCGCTGTTTGAGAGGATTTTCCTCCGGGTTTCTTCCCGCGGCATCTCTCCTTCGGGAACAACCGGGAGGCTGGCCGGGCCCTCCGTAGTCCCCTTTCAGGATCGGCCCTGTGGTTGATTTGGCTCCCGGAGTCCTCTCGGTATCTATAATGTTTTCAACGCCTAAATTCTGCGCGAGATATATCAAAGTAAATTACGGATACTTGATACTTAACTGCGCGAGGTCCCGCGCTCTCTCTCTCTCTCCTACGCTCGCTCCATCCTTCTTCCGCGCTGCGGCATTCCGGCATCCTCCTTCTCTCTCTTGCTGCGGCACTCCGGCATCCTCCCTCTCTTTCTTGCTTCACAGGTCTCTCTCCGGCCGCTCTCTCGAGCCGTCCTTGTCTACCTACAAATCGTGTCGCACGCGCATCGACAGGCCGATGCTGCGTGCAACTGCGATTCTCGCAAGAAATACGGTAAAACGGAATACGGAAAAACGACGGATCGCATCCTCCCCGAAACGAGGGGCGCTCCAGATCTCCGCGGCCTACCCGATCAGGTTTTTCGCCCTTGTGACGGCGCTCCAAAAGCGTCACGTCACAATATATATATATATATATATATATATATATATATATATATTACATATCTCACGGAAACTTATGACGATTTAAATAATTATATACATATATATGTATATGTATATACTTACATATACATATACATATATATAATATATATTATATATTATATACATATATATATATATATATATTAGGTCGTTCGAAAAGTTTGTTTCAAATTTTGCGCGCTCCACATTTCTACATAATCAGTAAATATGAGGGTGCTACAGACGATTTTCTGCTTATCAGCTAACTTCACATAGATAGTACAGCCTTCAGCTAGATAAATTAAAAACTGCCATCGCACGAAAGCGCCCTGAACTGGCCAACAGGCGTGGAGTTGTTTTCCACCATGATAACGCCAGATCTCACGTCACGATGTCTATCCATAGGAAGCTATTAGACTTCAAATGAAATGTTCTTCCTCATCTTATTTCCTCATTCTCCTGATCTTGTCCCATCTGACTACTACCTATTTTTTTCTTTAAAAAATTTTCTTTGGGATAAGAAATTTGAGTCATTCGAAATCCTCAAAAATCATCTCGATCAATTCTTCGCCAGTAAGAAACCTTTATTTTGGAAGAAAGGCATCATGTAACTATCTGAAAATGAGCCAAGTAGTTGAACAAAACGGTACATATTTGCTTAAATAAAGTTCCTCTTTGTGTAAAATATTGCATTCAAATTTATATTAAAACGAACTTTTCGAACAACCTAATATATACATATATATATATATATATATATATATATATATAGACGACACATTTAAAAAAAGGGTAATTTATTATAAATATTCACAGCACATCAATAATAAAATATTTTAATCACGGACCGAGCTAAGAGATAGACGCTTAAAGAGATCTGACTGCCTCACTTGTCGCCTACTAACGACAAACTTGAGCTGACAATTTTCTTCTTTGTTCTTCTTTTTTGTAACATGGTTCGATTAATTATAATTGTAACATTGGGAAACATTTTTTTAACAACTTAGGCCGCTTAATGTGTGAGATAATATATGTTTTTAGACATAGATGTTTTAATCTTTAGTTTTTTTCAATCTCTCGTTTTTAAATTTCTTATTGTTTATCATATTAATTGATTATGTATCAAATTGTAAAAATTAAGGTATTGATAAAGATTGTTGTGCAGTCGAAACACGGTTGTAATAACTTATTGTTTTATGTGGTTTATTTGGTAATAATAAATTTTTATTTGACATTCTGAATTAAAATAAATAATAATCCTTAAGGTTGCCAGTAATAATTAATAAAAAACCACTCCTCAATGTTTAAAGTCGACCAGACTGGCGATAATTTATTATAAATAATTATTTGAAAAACAACGTTTCGGCTGTCATTGCAGCCCTTTTCAAGTACATCTATAAAAAGTTCAATCAAAATAATTATAATTTAATACACTTATTCGCAACAAATAATTATACATTTAAAAACAAAAATGTGTTACATACCAAATTTAAAACAGTAAATCAACTTCTATGCAAACATCCGACAATGTTAACGCTTGTTTTGATGAACAATGCAAGACTGACAGAAGTAAGCACATAATAAATAGATGTGTAACGGCGCAGCCGTTACTAACGCCTCGCGGGCCGATCAGCCGCCCGCCACGTGAGGCTTTGGCGCCTAAAGGCGCCCCTAATCGTTCCACACGGGCCGCCCCACCCCGGGGGCGCCCCACCGCGATTCCGGCGCGGTACCCCCGCCACGGACTCGACGCGGAGTGGGGGACCGCCGGACGGGTATATAAGCCGGCTCGGCGGACAAGCCGGCACCAGTCCCGTTCCAAATCTCCCAGACCAGGCAACGGGTTTCTCGTTGTGAAAGTGCCGGGTTTCTCGGTCGCTGGTTCCTACCGTTAGTATCGGGCAACGGGTTTCTCGTTGTAACACCGGGTTTCCGGTCTCCTCCTGTAATACGCCGGGCGACGGGTTTCTCGTCGTTACACTGGGTTTCCCAGTTTCCGGTCCATCCTGCTAACATCCGGGCGACGGGCTTCTCGTCGTTATACTGGGTTTCCCGGTTTCCGGACATCATTATAAGGCTATATGCCGCCGTACGTTGGCTCCACAGCTTCCCGTTTTGAATAAAGGCGTTACGCCCCGTACCTAGTATCTCCAGCATCGTATACCGGGTAAATTGTAAGTCCCATCCGGACACCGCTATAGGCTATGCGCCTCCGCCTGTTGTTTCTCCAGCATCATATACCGGGTAATTCGTAAGTCCCAACAGGACACCGCTATAGGCTATGCGCCTCCGCCTGTTGTGTCTCCAGTATCGTATACCGGGTAACTTGTAAATCCCATCTGGACACCGTTATAGGCTATACGCCTCCGAGCTTGTAAATACGCTGGACGCTCCGTTCGATCCTCACGCTTTGTACATATACCGAGTAGCTCTTAAGTTCTTTGTTCAGGCTTTACGCCACCGGACGCTCCGTTCGATCCTCACGCTTTGTACATATACCGGGTAGCTCTTAAGTTCTTTGTTCAGGCTTCACGCCACCGGACGCTCCGTGCGATCACCGTTCACTACGTATACCAGCGATCCGCTAAACCCGTAGGGTGACCTGTACTCTGCTATTAAACCTTCTTTTCGTTGTTCTTTTTATTTGAATAAACCCACTATTTTTATATTAAGGAATAAGCGAGTCTGAATTTCCCCTTTCCTCCCGAATCCTGGAACCGGCGAGCCGATCCGCAGCGTCGGGAAAGGTGAACCGTTACAGATGTTAACTGTTTGCACATAATAAATAGATGTTAACTGTATTCTGAATTAAATCAAATCAGATAAAAATAAATTCCAAAAAACGCCAGTAAATAAAATCACAAAGGTTAAATATTTAGAAATCGTAAACGACCAAACTGTGCAAAAGTATTAGTTTATTCAAAACTTCTTCATTACGTTTCAACCTTTGTTTTAGGTCTTTATCAAATGAGCTGGAAAAAGTGATTACAAACTTTTAATAATACAATAAAAATACAATAAAAAATGCAAAAAGTTTCAATAAAATAATTCAATTGGTAAATAATCTTATCCATGACAAAACTAAATATTAAAGAATTTTTCTCTGCACTATAAGTATTAAATTATACAGCTTTCACAATAGAAATATTTTATACCGAAAATTAATTAAAAATTAATCACTAATTGGTATCCCGAGCAGCACCGTCGGCAGTACTTCTGTCCGCGATCTCTCTGTTGGCATTTGATGGCCGCCTTGAGCTGGCGATGGAACCGTTCGACCATTCCATTTGCCTGCGGGTGGTACGCCGTCGTCCTCAGCTGCTGCACTCCTGTCAGTTCGCTCAGCCGCCGAAAAAGATGGGACTCGAACTGGCGCCCCTGGTCGTTATCCGCACGGGCGCCCCGAATCGGCAGATCCATCCCTCGTAGAACGACCTTGCAACCGTTTCCGCCTCCTGGTCTAGTGCGAACGCCACCGTGTGAAGCGGTCCACGCACGTGAGACAATATCGCATGCCCTCCGAGACCGGAATCACGATTATGTCCAGGTGGACGTGTTCAAATCTGCTGGATGGAACAGCAAACTTTCCCAAGGGCGCCGAGACGTGTCGAGAGATCTTCGATCGTTGACAGGGCACGCATGCACGTGCCCAGCTGCGGCAGTCAACGTTCATCGACGGCCAGACGTAGCGCTGCGCCACGAGTCTGCCCGTCGCCTTGATTCCTGGGTGTGCCAGGTTGTGCACCAGGTTAAATGCGGCCCGCCGAAAGGGCCTTATCAAGAACGGCCGCGGTGTCGGTGTCGTCGTGTCACAGTAAACTTGTATCCCCGTTTCGGGAATCTGCACTTTTTCAAGCTTCAATCCGGTCTCCCGGCGTGTGTAGTCGTCGAGCTCTTCGTCAGTTCCCTGCGACTCCGCCAGTGCAGCGTAGTCCAAGGGAGAATGTAGCTCCTCGACTCGAGACAATGCATCCGCCACGATATTCTCCTCGCCCGTCACGTGCCGAATGTCGGTAAAAAACTGTCCGACGAAATCCAAGTGGCGAAACTGGCGCGGCGTGCTCTTCTTTGGTCTTTGTCGAAAGGCGTAGATCAGTGGCTTATGATCCGTGTAAATTACGAACGCGCATGCCTCCAGCATGTATCGGAAGTGCTTGACCGCCAGGTAGATAGCCAGCAGTTCCCTGTCAAACGCGCTGTACTTCTCTTCGGCTGGGCTTAGCTTCTTCGAGAAGAAGGCTAACGGCTCCCATCCGTCGCTGCCTCGCTGTTGCAAAGTCGCGCCGATGCTCTGCTCCGACGCGTCAGTGAACAGGGCGAGCTCTGCGTCTAACCTGGGGTGTCGCAAGAGCGCGGCCTGTGCCAAGCTCTCCTTCGAATCCTTAAATGCCTTCTGCGCTCGCGGCGTCCACGATATTGCCGCTCTTCCCTTGACGTTGCCGTGGAGGAGATCGTTAAGCGGCGCCAGTATCTCGGCGGCTCTCGGTAGGAAACGTCTGTAAAAATTGAGCATGCCCAGGTATCTTCGCAGCTCCTTTGCCGTTCCTGGCTCTCGACACGCGAGGATCGCTTCCACACGCGCCGGCAGCGGTCGCGTTCCCCCGTCAGAAACTTCGTATCCGAGGAACTCCACCTTCCGCTGCCCGAACACGCACTTCGCGGGGTTGATCGTCACCCCGTATTCTCGCAGACGCTCGAATACCGCTCTCAGATGCCCTCGATGCTCTTCCTCCGATGTCGACGCGACCAGGATGTCATCGACGTACGCGTAGCAAAATTCTAAGCCGCGTAAGATCTCGTCAATGAATCGTTGGAACGTCTGCGCCGCGTTTCTCAGTCCAAATGACATGTACGGAAATTCGTACATGCCAAACGGTGTGGTGATCGCCGTCTTCGGGATGTGCTCCTCCGCCACTGGAATCTGGTGGTACGCCCGCACCAGATCTATTGTCGTGAAGATCTCCTTTCCTCCGAGAACCTGCGCAAAGTCCTGAATATGACGTACAGGATATCGGTCCGGGATCGTCCTCGCGTTCAGCGCTCTGTAGTCGCCGCAAGGTCGCCACTCTTTGCCCTTTTTCGGCACCATGTGTAAGGGCACCGACCCTGCTCTTGGAAGGTCGCGCGATTCCGGCTTCCACCATGCGTCGGAACTCTTTTGCGGCTGCGAGTCGATCCGGAGCGAGTCTCCGTGGTCTGCACGCGACAGGCGGTCCCGGCGTCGTCTCGATAACATGTCGCGTGGCGTGAATCGTTTCCTTCAGTTGTCCTCCCGGCCTCGTGATGTCCGCGTACTCTTCTAACAACCGGTGGTGTGGTGTCTCCCCCGTGATTGTTTTAACCTGAGGTACGTCGCAATGGACATAACGCCCACGTGCGGTTAAACTCGTCAGCTGGTCGACGAGGCGAGAATTCCGCAAATTCACGAGGAGGCCATAATGCGCAAGAAAGTCGGCGCCGATTATTGGCCTTGATACGTCCGCGATGACAAATCTCCATATGAACGCTCGTCGCAACCCGAAATTTAGCGTCATGTTCTCCGTTCCATAGGTAAAAATTGGTGTGCCGTTGGCGGCCGAGAGTTCTTCGTAGGTCGATCTCTGTCGTGGGCCTTGAACCATCTTTCGAGGAAACACGCAGAGATCCGCACTCGTGTCGATTAAAAATTTTATCTTGGTATTCGCGTCAGTTACAAACAAACGGCGCGCACTGTGTCCCGAGTCGCTCGCCGCTTCTAACGACCTGCTCCTGCGTTTCCCTGCAGTTGCATCGAGCAGAGTGCTCTGCACTGTCGTGCTTCCGCTCCGAACTGCCAATGGTACCAGCATACGCCGCTGGCCGGCGGACCACGGCTGCTGGATCGCGCTCGCGGGCGCGAACGCGAACGCGAACGAGGTCGCGAACGACGTCGATCATCCTCTCGGTATCGATTATCTCCGATCGCTTCAATCGACTTACGCCGTCAGCTGTTCCGCCATCTCTTGTTGCATGGCCAGCCGCATTTGTGCCAGTCGCACCTCTAATCTAGTCTCCAAGGCCCCGGGATCGCTCGAGCATTGCGTCTGCGGTGGCACAAATTTCGCCGGGCCACTTGAAATGCCAGTGTCCGGGTCGCTTCGACAATCGCATCCGCGATATTTGCCAGTTGTTCAAGAGTATCAACCGTACGCGTCACCAGATGTTGCTGAATATAAGCTGGCAATCGGCTCAGCCAGATCGTCCGCAAGACGGGGTCGCCAACCACGTTTCCGGCGAAGCCGCGGAGGTGTCTCAAAAATTGCGACGGCTTGCGATCTCCAATTTCTTCGTGTTCCAAGAGCCTCCGGGTCTTATGCTCCTGTGACAGGCTCAGACGCTTGACCAATTCTGTCTTCAGCGTTTCGTACGCGTGCTCCGCAGGCGGGTTCATAATGATATCACGCACCTCGGCAGTGTAATTCGGCCCGATGGATGTTAATGGGTATCCGAATTTCGTCGTGTCGACCGTGATTCCGGCAGTTTGAAAACTCCGGTCGACGATGTTAAATCAGAGCTCCGGATCCGACGGCGTAAACTCCGGCATTCGCATGCCAACACGGCTTATCTGGTTAAAAAATATCCCGGCGGCTGCTTCAACCTGGCCGCCTGCATCGCAATCGGGGCCGTCTGCATCGCGATCGGGGCCGCCTGCTGCACTTGCACTCGCGGCTGCTCGAACGCCCGCGCCTTTGTCTCCACGCACGAACCGGCCACTCCATCGTCTTGCGTCACAAGTATGTCGAGTCGTTTTTGCACACACTGCTGGTCACTCTCACTCTCGTGTACGATCGGACAGATTAGTAATGTTAAACCGGAGACAAGTAAATCAATTTAAGTCAAACGTTAAAAACACAATAATATCAAGTCCGACAATACAACGAAATATATAAATAGACAATCATATACTATGGATCAACTTATCATAAATCGGATTTAGATTTCAGTGTCTTCTCTTCCTTCTATGTTTTTTGCAAT